>NC_073746.1:266264097-266379097 GCF_029784135.1 Toxorhynchites rutilus septentrionalis
TATCTGAAATTTGGCAAAAAATCTGTAAAATACAGAACATTCTGTATATGTGGCAACCAGGGTTCTGTGCAATGGCAATCTGTATTTATACAGATTTTTCAGTCTTTTTGGAACCAAGAATCTGCAGATACAGATTACAGATTTTTTAGGTTTCTATACAGATTTACAGATTTTTCAAAATAACGATCCAATATTAGTTATTGCTTGATCACAATAATATTTTTCCCAACTCACCAATTTTATTCATATAGGATTCGAATCAGTTTGAATGAGAGTCATTTTGACATTCATGTGTAGCGTGTAATACTGCTTTCTCATGTTCAATCTAAGGCGAAAAGATGCCAGTCTTTGTCATCAGCCAGCTTTACAATAAATGAATATCACTGTTTATCTTTTTCCTACTAAAGCACAGTGAATGCGAATTTTTACGTGGATACGATCAACATCGTCAAATTCATAATAACTAGGCCAACCAATGATACCAAAGCTAAGATTAAGCTTCAAAATTTTATATATAAAGATTTTGAAGCATAATCAAGGTTTTTCCCACGTACGTATAACTCATCATCACAAGAGAACGGCTGATCAGATTTGAATCGTCTATATATTGTTATGCCTGTCTCCACTCAAATTAGAATGATTGAATGCTTTGAAGAATATTTTAAAAAAGGAAAATTTAAAAAAGTGGGCTATGATAGTATTGTCCGATTGGAGTTAAATTATTCAATTGGAATTAATTTTGACGACACTGATATTTATGTTTCGCCATTTTGTAAATATTAATGGATTTTCAGGTGGAAAATGAGAATGAATCGCAAAAAATGTGGTTATCAAATTCGAGTAAATATTGTCCGATTTGAGCTGAGATCCCTCCGTAGATCAATGTAACGATGAAAAAATGTTTTTTTTTGGAAAATTTTGAAGGAAAAAGGAATAAAATCGGAAAAAAACTGAGCAATTTGAAACTGCTCTCGAGCCTGGTAATCTGATAGAGTTAATTGCAAATTATAGATTGATATTTATTTTCTATTATATAATTTTAGACTATAAAATTAATTCATGTCTAGCAGTGACAAATTCCAATTGAAAGATTAATCAATTAATTTTCTGGAATTTAAGCCACGAGCGTTCGCTTTCTGAAAGAACGTGAATGTTCAGAAGTATTCATATCAAAAATCAATTTTGGACAGGACAAAGTTAGCCGGGTTAGCTAAATGAACTTATAAATTCAACCCTTTGCGGTGGTCTTAAATTTCGACATGTATGTAGTACTGGCCTCAATTATTTTTACTTGAAGAAGCGGTGATGTATAACTTTGTAAGATGAGCAAGATTCCTTTATTTTTGTAAACTTCTGATTAGTATTTACTAAACAATGTTTTTATGTTTATGATTAAAAAATATTTGCTATAATTCATTTTCGTAGATATATGTCGCATGTATCACCGAATTAATTAGTTTGACGTCTTTCGCCTTTTATATTTCTGTTTGAACATACAAAACAATGATCTTTACTGTATAGATGTAAAGAGCACTGTTTGTGCCGCAATACATGGAGTTTTCCATTAATCCTTTCCCCGAGCACGGATTTGGTAATGGTAATGTATAACACATCGAAAAAATCTTTAAATAATTTTGATTCGATTGGTAGGCAAATCATCAACATACGTTGTTAATGTTTAAACTATTTCTTGAAAACATGACACGTTTTCTGATTTGCCATTCTAAAAGATAGACGTAGTCCTACGTCTAAAGACAGAACCTCCAGAAGCAAGTTCGTTCCAAGAACGATTATTGAATGATTTCAAATGTAATGATAAAGTAATCCAAACCAAGGCCTCAAAATAGAGTATTCCAATTTTAAAATGTATGAGTATGACTACGAATTTCATTTTTTTTTTTTAAAATGTCAATTTTTGTACTGGATGTATTGGCCATTTGTGGAATATACATTACTGCATTACTCACATGTTCGTGGAAATGCCAAGAATTATCTAGAAAGAGTGAATGGATCAACCTCACCCGTTTACCTGAATATTGCACTCTTAGATTGCTATTTTTTCAGTCCATTTCGCTGTGCCGGTTTTATGAAGAAATCAAAAATTGACTTGATACATGATTCGCTTCAAAACTATCATCCAGCGTGGAACCCGTGTGTTGTCTGAATGATGGGCCAAGGTTATGGCTTTCAATGGATCAGGCGTGGGATGAAGTAGCAGGAAATTTTATGTTTATACCCGAATACCTTAAAAAAACTTTAAATCATACTTGCACATATAATGAGTTATGCAATGATTATTGGAAATTAGAATTAGTAAATGAATGGGCTGAAAAGTGATACTGAAATGTTGATTACAAGTTGCAGGGAACATTACCCAAAACGGTTTAACTTCCCACATTAAATGAGTTTACCGAATATGCGAGTTGAAATGTTTCGGTATGAATCACAAAAGAAGATTCGTACACGTTTTAATTATTTAGCACGCCAACACTGAAGTTCATAGCTAGTTTCTCCAGAAATAGAACCGTTTGTTCAATCACATTTCCTTTGAAATCGAGAATCCTGACACAGGACACCCTCCCGTCCCGTGGGCGGTGTCCCCTCTTCCCTATCAACTATCCTTCAGTCCCAAGCGAAAGGCCCGCTCGACCCAAAGAGCAATGATCCAATTTCCAGTTTCAACCAGCCAGCAAGTGAAGCGAGAGTTGAGCAGCAGCAGCAGCAGCAGCAAGAACACAAAACAAAAGGGGGTGGCTAGAGAAACCGAAGGGAAACTTGGCTCTCGTTTTGCCTCGAATGCTGAAAAGTAACGAAAGACCCCCCCCCCCATTCCTACGTGTCTCCGTAGCCGAGAAGATGGGCGACGGAGCGATGTGGGCGGTCGGGGGTGGTGGTTTGGGGGTTTGCGGAAAATCAATACCGGTTTGAGAATCCCAAACGTACCGAAGTACGGCACAAGTGGTAAACTCTCGTCGTGGAAAGAGAGGACGCACCAATGGGGGTGGGATTGCTAGGCGGTGACGGAGGCGTAGGAAAATTAAATAATCTGATACAATAAAACCTGAAGGCTGATGATCTGTTATGTGCCCGTTGTGCAGTAGAGTAATTTTCATTATGTGATATTTTTTGTACTTTGTGCAGCTTATCGCTCGTGATGGGAGCTGGATGAATTAGGCAACAAGTATAGCAGCGAGAGGTTTCTACTAGGAAAAATGTAACAATGAAAGGAAGTTGATTGCTGTTTGTTTTCCTTCAAAACAATAATTGGTTAGTGGTTAGATTTTGATGACTTAATGTACATAAGAATCAGCTGTTTTTCATGCTGATTTTCGGCTGATTTGACGGTGCATTGCTCTATTTCAGTGACATATATGAGTAATTGAGTACATATAAATGATAACAAGAAAAATTGGTTGTCGATTTAACAGTTATTATTATAATGATATGACGAACCCCGCTAAAGACAGTTAAAAAATAATACTGAATCAATTTCTCAAAGGTCCTGGCAAGGTAAGGAAAAATTCAAGTACATTTACATGAGTACATTATTTTAAGATCCAGTACTCTGCCCATGTTTGTATAGGAGAAGCGACAAAATGGACAAAATCGACTTTTTGGCCGTTATGCATTCTACGCAATGTAATACATTCGCTCAACATGCAATCAAACATTTTTTGTTCAAAAACATTTGAGCAACTCTGAAAAAATGTTTTCAAAAAATCGCTGTTTGTACGCATAACGGACGTTGTTCCATACAGCTTTCATACATCGTTCGAAAATCAACAATTATCAGTATTGTGTACTACAAGCTAAATCTACATTTGAAGCACATTCTTTGTAGAGTCCAAACATGGCTTCCATGATAGTATCTTATTACTTAATATTCCCTAATAGATAAATATACGAAACCATTGACCAGCGCTGCTCATATAATTACTATATTCTGTACACTGCACAGCGATGAACGAAGAGAACCAATTGTGTTTTTAATGTTATAATTACCTAAATTTCTGCATTTGAATCTTCATGTAGATAATGAAACAATCAAATCAGTAGCAGAATTAAATAGTTCTTAATTAATTAATTAGTTCTTAGGTTAGTTATAAACTCCTCGAATTGGACATCGAATTATTTCACATACGCAGCATTTACTCATACCGTTGGTGTAAGTCAATCCACCAACTTTATGCAATTGATCGTGATATCGGTCAATCATGTTGCTAAAATTACCAACATTGCAGATTGTCTTTACAATTTCAATTAATTGAAAAACACGAACCTGCTTTTCTTACCATATCTCAAAGTATTCGGGAAAAAGTACTATCATAGACTCGCAACAAATCCATAGCACCTTTTCCAGACATTTTAGTAAACTGCTTCCAAACCTATTTGATTTTATCCGAAAACAACTGAAACTATCGACAGAAACGTTTTGACTATTATCGAAAATGTTAGTTAGTAACGCTACAGACAGAGCAACCTGGTGATTACGTCTAGCTACGCGAACAAATGATCATTGAAACGATTGATTGTCCGCATAAATAGACGCAAGCGTTTTCCAGATAGAAAAAAATATGTTTTAATCCGCAAAATCTTCTAGACCCACTTTTTGCCGATAGTATCCTTCAACTGGACAGATTATTTCATTGGAAATTTGCATGGTTACGCTTCAAAATTTGAAGAATCGTGCGCGGTATTTTTTTTTATGTTTCGAGATTTTAAATTTGTTTTTTTTAGAGTGTTGGGACTTAGTACTGTTTTACTATAAATTTGAAAAAAAAAATCACCTCAAATTCAATCACATTTTGAGATCCAGTACTGCTCTAACTTGTATTTAAATGTGTTTTATGACACGAAACCTACACCATTTCTATAACTTGAAGAATTTCGCGCAGTACATTTTTTGTATGTTTCGATATTTTAAATTTGTTTTTTTTTTTAGAATTTTGAGACACAGCACTGGTTTAACTTATATTTCAATATTTTCGTATGTAATTTTTAATATGCCTGATTTCTTGTTAGAAAATTTCGAGCACTGCGCGATACGGAAATAGCTTTCCATTTTTTTGACCATCTTTTCTTATGAAAAATCTAACAAATTTGCATCCACGAACACTATAAAACCATCGATTTCATGAAAATTAAAAAAATGCAGACTGTGGAAAATGGTACGCTCAATTCTCAAAACATTAAAAATAACACATATAAAAAAACACATACAAACATATTTTTCATTTCACTGTATATAATCGAGTCAAAAAAATTTGTTTTTGTTTTTTTACATATATTTTTCGTTTTCGAATATGACAATGACAGAGTTGTTGAACTTTTTGTCTGTTTCGTTTGCCTGTGTTTGTCTTTAACTGGCTCCAATTCAAAAATTATGCTACGTAGAGCAATTCTGTTGCTTTCACATGAAAAATTAAAGAATTTTATACAGGATACAGTTGTGAAACTTCCAAATTATTAGATTTAAGTATCATCAAAACTTAAAAGCTAAAGGTTTTTAAGGCGTCATTCTTAATTTCATCCAAATAAAATACATGATAAACTTGAATATTTATATCAACCAAATTAAAGCTCTCTAATAGAAAAAGAAGAAAAAAGCACTCTAACCGCTCTATAATTCGTTCTTTGACACCCAAGTTCTATCCTGTACTTATAATAGCCAATTAACTTTCACTTTAACGTTTAGATATTTCATTTTCACTTGAAATGAGTCATATTTAAATTATAAAACAAATATTTGTTTTTGAACTGTATCGAATCTAAAATTGTATACAACCGAATTATTATATAATCGAGTCCGACCTGCACTGGGTCTCAAAACAAAATTTTGATCTACCAAAAACTTGTACCACGCAATGCTCTGAAGTTCTGAAAAAAATCAGACAACATATTCAAAAAACATGTACATTTAGAAAATATTTTAATACATCCTAAATTTCGGAATACCAGGAAAAAATGAATTTATGTTAGATATTTTTAGTTATTTGTCGCGGTGCACCATAGAAGATGAGCTTTGAGTATTTCTGTAAATTTTCATTCCCTAATCTAAAAACTACGTTTTTCATCATAGCTTTCATAGTGAACCATGTAGGGATATTTCAATATTTCCGGAAGGTGGCACTTCTTATGAATACAAAAATACAATAAAAACATAGATTTTGAGAATTTTTTTAATAAATTACAGACTCTGGAAAAATGCAAAGATTTCATCGTATTGCGCAATGCTCGAAATTTTCTGAAAACAAATCACACATATAAAAAACACATAAGAACACATTTCAATATTAGTTACTCTAGTGCTGGGTCTCAAAATTCTAAAAAAAATCTGATCTTCGAAATGTAAAAAAAAACTTTGTATCGTGCAAAATTCTTCAAATTCTGAAAAAAAATCACTCATACAGGTCGGACTCAATTATATACTGGCTGGATTATATACAATTTTAGACTCGATTATATACAGTTTGAAACCATTTTTTTTACTTCAAGTATGACATATTTCAAGAAAATATATAATATTTAAACGTTAAGGTGATAGTTCATTAACTACAATGAGCAGAGCGAAGTAAAAATCGTGATGTTTTAAGGGTTTAATAGAAGGCTCACCAAGAATAGTTTTAAATGATATTACAGAGAAATTAAGAAAAATAGAAGTTCTATGTCAAAGAGCGAATTGTAGAGCGGTTAGAGAGCTTCAATTTGGTTGATTAAAACAATAAAGTTTATTAGGCAATTTGGAATAAAATTAGAGATAACACAATAAAAATACAGTAGAATGACGTTTATGACGACTTCGCTTAAGACGTCATTCTTTCAATTCCCTTCGATGTCATTATAAACAGATTCCACTGTACAATCTTTTATGTTTTTAACTTCCAAAATGTTATCTTTTAAATTAAAGAAACGAACAATATACAGCCATTCCATGCCAAACCGATATAGTGGTCCTTGGATTTCCATGAAAAGTGGTAGTTTTGTTCCTTATCGCGAAATACTAGACCAGTATTTTTTAGTTTTTCGTTAGGGTGACCTTTTCGATTTGAGGGTGGTCAGAAAAATCATTTTTTCCAAAAATGACTTTTGTTATAACTTTTGAACCACTGAACCAATTCAAATGCCCGATACAGCCAGATGAATTCAATTAGCTAGTCTTGGAAAATGTGGATTTTGTTTTCGTAAATATTGATTGTATCTGTTTTTTATAGTTTACATGGTTTCGGGACCAAGGACGCTTAATTTTGTTATATTTTTTTCTTGAAGGCTGAAGATTTTTTACACAACATATCCAAAAATCAGAGATGTGTTTTTTTTCGTTTTTGAGTTATGATTTTTAAAAGTAAACATGTTTTCATTCTTCTTTCGATATTCCTAGGGGCTGTCCACATACCACGTGGACAACTTTAAGGGGGGTAGGGAGTAAGAAAATGTACACGCTTGTCCACGGAGAGAGGGAGGGGGTCCACACTGAGTCCACGTGGACAGGAAGATTATTTTGTTCAAATACAATCATCTATACATTCAAAATTAGATTAAATGATACATGTTCAAGAATTTCAAAACTCTCTATATTTTTCAATAAATGGATTGAGCCGCCTGAAAGTGCTGCCCCGTCAAAATTTCATATATTTTATCTCATATCATTGAACTTCTTCTTTATTATAAAAATATCTAACGTAAACTGTGAATGAGCTATTTCCTATGATCGAACTTTTATAGTAACAAAGTATGCTACAAAAATAAATGATTCCAGAATGGTTGAGAAATGTTTTTTTATCAAATATAATTTCCTATACATTTTATTATATTTCGAGAACAGTTAGTCTTAGGATAATAATGTCTGTATAGTTTTTCATACAGATTAGCGCGTGAAACCATTCTTCCAAAGTATTTTAATTCCGTCAATTTCTAGGAAACAATATTTACATTCGCGTGAGAGTGTATTCTGATAAGAATATACATGGAACTAGGTAGCTGGTTCGGAATATTTCAAGATGTAATAGAGGATCATATTTGATGAAAAAGATTCTTCTATGCATATGGTTAATTGTTGAACTTTTCTTGAGCCTAATTTCATGTCTTGAACTGACTGTTATTTAGAAAGTACGCTACTTAGAATAATTATGCTACTATTTTGAAAGATAAGAATATTTTGCGTTGAATGCAGATGTAAAACGTTCAATTTAATGTAACCAAGAAACATTACGAAGTAAAGAAGAACTTTAAAATGTTGTTTCTTTTATTTTCCTAAAATGCATGATAAACTGGATTGTTTTTATCAACCAAATTGAAGCCCTCCAACCACTCTACAATTCCTTCCTTGATGCCACACTGTTTTCCTTCTTGTTATATTCCCCCAATTAAAATGTTTCACAACAGAATTTTATGCAAAATTTCCTCAGATGGAATCAATTGAATCATGCTAAGCAGCGTACTTTTTTAATTAAAATCAGTTTAAGGCAAAAAAAGGTATGTTCAATAATTCTTTCGTAGTTGAGATATGACCATGAAAGATTTTCATCATCAAACATGATCCTCTATCACCTGAAATATTCCGAATCGACTACCTAACAACTTGTATATGATAATATTTTATTCAACTTATAAGAAAGTTTCTTTAAATTTTATTAGAAAGTTAATTGATCTCTCAAAAACTTATTTCAATCGGGAAGAGCTATATTTTTTTTTTTGAAAAATTGAACAAATTTAAAAAAATGGGTGGGTTAGAGGCGGTGGTTGATTAATTTGGCGTTGAATTACACTCTAGTAAACTGTTGGAATTTCATTAGTGATGTTTTGATAAGGATTTAAGAGAAGGAAAATTAAAACAACATAAATGGACCAAAGAGCAATACAAATAACTTTTCGGGTAAGGTTAGTAAAAATCAATGAGTCGTGAGTTTTTTTTATGTAAGTTTTCCCCACGAGCTCTTTGGAAGCCATCTAGACACTTAATGTAGAATGGTCAATAAGCAGTTGAAAAATAAGAAAATATATATTGGAAATAATTCTAATACGCTATTAGTGCCCTCTGAAAATTCCCCGAACTATTGCGGAAAAGGTTTCGTATTGTGTTGATGACTCAAAGTGAACCGAGTGTGTAAACGAACCGACATTTGCTGTGACCAAGAACTACACTCAACAAAAAAAGAGGAGCAAAATGCCACATCGAAAACTTTGAATGATTTTTGAAACGCTGTAACTCTGTTATAAAATAATGCATCCGTCAAAGCAACAACTGGACCTTGTATAGAATATTGTCAAGTTTGCAGTGGGCAGTTTTGACCATCGATTTGCTGTGCGTTCGGTATTTCATGAAATATTCTTAATTCAAAATTGAAGCATAATTTTTCATTCGATAGAGAATACCTTTGTAGTAAATAGTCCTACTGAAACTTTCTATGAATCAAATGGAAGCGAAATAATCAGGTTGATTGGATTGTTATTGGGAATATATTTTAGAAATCTATAGAAACTTTGAAAGCAAACCAAAAACAAATCTTTATTTTTTGTTGCAATGTCTTGTCTACAACGCATATACATATCAAACTAAAAATATGTATGTACGATATCCCTAAATTAGAAATTTGTAGCTTGAAAATGCTGTATTTTATATTTTTATGTAATCAATTATATCAAAGCTACAGGGGTTCCGAATTCGCCTTAACTCAATCCAATCAATCCGTTACTCCTCAATCCTTTGTCAAGTGAAGATCTAGAGGTATCAGTACATGCTTCCTACTTCATCTTTTCTTTTCCTGAATTTCTTTTTAATTGATATAAAAAATCTATGCACATAAAATGTTCTGTGCGCTTCAAAAACTCGAATTCGGCACTGATGAAGCTTTTATACAATATACAATCAACTTCAAGGATTGTTGTTGCTACTGCCAATACCTCAGGAAGCTTTATGATTTCAAGATAGAAGAAACACACTTCTGAAATGAAGCTGTGAACGTAAATTAACTTTCTAATATTGAATATGTATCTTTGGAATTATGTGTTTTATATTCGGATGCGGCTTGTTCAACTGTATATTACGCGTTTCCGTGTTGGAAAACCAGATATTTATATAGAGGCGAATGAACTGCAAAGTCTAAAGCCTCTTAAAAACAAAGAAAGAAAGAAGATATTTAGATCTTCGCAGATAATATAAAAACAAAGTATTACAAGTATTTCAAAATTAAACTCATATGAATCATTTGTTTTGTTTTGCTACTCATTTTTCTGCAAAAAACCCACAATGTGCCACAGCAAAGTGTGGCATGGTACAGCTAGTAAAATTGGAAACAAAATAAACTCAAATGGACTTCAAATTTCATTTATGCACAATTCAGCTATTTCCTCAATTATTCTAATAAAAAAAGGAAAATGTCTACGTGGACAGCAGGGAGAAAATGAAAATGTCCACACTTGTTCACGGAGGGGGAGGGGGGTAGTCTAAAATCGTGCTTTTTCTGTCCACGTGGTATGTGGACAGCCCTCTATGCGACTAGACTAGCTCTATACTTTTTTGCAAATGTAATATTTTTCCAAAGAAGACTAGCTTAGTGACTTCAATTTGTCGATTATCGGAAACGACTCAGCAGTTCAAAGGTTATGATTTTTTTTAAAAAAAACTTCATTTTTGAAAAAAAGGGGGAAAACATTTTTTTAAACCATCGGTTCACGTTGAAAAATCATAATTCTAAAACGAAAAAAAACACATCTCTAATTTTTGGATATGTTATGTAGAAAATCCCCAGCTTTCAAGAAAAAATATTTATAAAAAACATAGCGTCTTTGATCCCGAGACCATAAAAATTATAAAAAACAAATACAATCAATAATTACGAAAACAAAATCCAAATTTTGTGCATGTGTAAATTTTTTTCCAAAGTCATTTTTGTATCTATAAAAGGCGTAAATACAAATTAGAGCACTCAAAAGTCCTTTTTTCACCATAGATAATGTATGTAAAAAGTTGGAAAAGAATCGAAGAATGATAGCCTGAATTGGTGGTTTTTCTGGTAATTTTGCGTGTGATTGCTTAACCAGTCCCTTTGTGAGTCAAACAGCTAGAGTATCGGATCTGGTCTGAACAACATTGAACCTGATTAATGATGATTCAATAAGATGATAAGATATTAGGTGTCAATCTACTTATCCTGCCATGCTTTATTTCATAATCCTTGGGCATAAGAACATAAAACAGTTGGAAACCTAGGTAATAAATAACTGCGAATAAACTGCAAATAGTATATCACGGAAAAACACGACAACCACTGTCTGATAAATGAAAAGAATCACAAGCCCGGCGATCGCTTACGGCCGACATGAATGTATTTTAATTGAAACAGCTGGAGTTTATAGCGATAATTAGCTTTGCACCCGCATCGTCCACACGCCATTTCCATCGGATGCTATGGGAATCTGGCGAAGCGTGAATAATTTGGAATTTGGATGGCTCCCCCTTTTCGGAAACGATAACGGTATTGATTTGATAGTACCGTGGCGATGGCGATTGAGAAATGTCATAGCAATTGAGAAGTACGCCGACGAAAAAATCTGCTGCTAATGGTTACTATAGTGGGCTTACGACAGATGTCAGTAGATAGGAAACAATATTAAGTCCGTGATGTGTCACAACCATGTTCCTCTCTCTTTCGATTTACTTCCCATGGAGTTTTGCTAAGTAAAAAGCTTCCTATCCTCCAGCGATGATGTCCTATTTTATCGTCAACTAGTTGATGTCCTTCCTGTTGCCTTCGATCCTCATTATACCGCACCCTCCGAAATAGGCGCCTCCTCCAACGCCGTGTCAAGCAGTCAGCAGGACAAAATAATTGCCGAGGACATGAACTGCCAGCGCTAGTCCCTTCTCTTACTCCAACGGAAAGACTGTTCACTTGCGTGGCCATACAACACTATTGCCGTTCGTTGAATCCCCTTCCTTTCTTTGCTTCCGAAATGATCCACCCTTTGCACAGATGAGGCGAAAGTGCTGTTATACACGACATTACCACGAGGGGTGCCAAAATTATTGATTTTCACCACTCAGTGCTCTTTGTCGATACCTTCCTTCTCGATCCGAGCAGAGGACACATTGAGAGAGCAGCTCCTAGCGGTTGAACTAATTTCTATGAATAAGCTTTAATTAAAGCTATCAGTCCAGTGCTTATTCAACCGATGGGAAAATCGCTCATAACTGCTACCTTACACGTGGGTTTCACTTACATGCGCCACTTGTAACATTCAGTTCAATTGAATAGGAATCATTGAGTGGTTTCGTTTGTGCCCCACACATTCTCATAGCTTAATTCAAATGTGTGTATGTTTTAAAATCCGCTTTCAGGGTGAAAGCAATTAAAAGTTAATTCCCGTTAAAAAGGCATTGACATCAATCAATAACAACAAATGACTTTATTGAGATACGCATTTTATCTGGGGATGTAGCTCAGATGGTAGAGCGCTCGCTTAGCATGTGAGAGGTACGGGGATCGATGCCCCGCATCTCCAATACACTTTTTGCTCTCTTTCCTGTATATATTATTTAGTATTCTTAATTTTTGATTTAATTTTGAACCACGATTTGCCATGAGGCTCAATGGTCTAGGGGTATGATTCTCGCTTTGGGTGCGAGAGGTCCCGGGTTCAAATCCCGGTTGAGCCCGAATCTATTTTTTGCGAACAATCACTGAAATGAATTGCAATGTTACCGTTGACAACCCAAACTGTGACAATTTATATTATTTTATTCCTTTCTATAACTCGGTGTAAATAACTTAAAAATCGAATCCTATGTGATATATTTGAAGTATATATTCTCGCACCGTGTTTGATTTGTTAAACTACAACGTAAGGCGGTCCTCAGAATGACTCTGAATTTACTCAAACCACGTTTATTTGTTTGATTTCTGAATATTCTGGGTGCGTTTTTTTTTTGTTTCGCTCACCTGGTACATAGAATTAGGGTGGTCTGAAAAATCGGTTGGTTTGCCAACATGCCCATTTTCGTGAATTTGTAACTTTTGAACTGCACAACCGATCTGTGATTTCTTAAATGAAAATGGCAGATATTTTAGTGAACTATTCAAAAAAAAAAAGAATACTGGCACTTTAAATGCCGACTTTTATGCGAAAAGCTTAGTATTTTTCGTTGTTTGTGGTTTTTGATGTGTCGAGACCTAACAGACTCGTGTTTTTATATTGTTTTTGAAAATTCTGACACTTTTCAAAATAAAATATAAAAATCTAAAAAGCAATAATTCTTTGAAGTTAGCTTTCAACCCGCTTGGACAATTTTCGATCTTTCACATGAAATGAAATTAATTTGAATGAACTTTCTAGGAAAAAATTCAAACTTCGTCCCAAATGTCGAATTTTTTACGAAAATATTGAAAAAACATCATTTTTATGATTTTTGAGATGTCGAGATGTTTTCCTGTTGGGTAAATCTTTCAATGCGACCAGTTATTCCCCTCAATTTGCATTAAGCATCAGCTAGTGAGCAAACAACAATATTTTCTATTGTTGATATCACACACAACGGTTTTGCCTAATACGTGGAACACCTGTTGAGAAACGAAACATGGCGTCATGCGCCCCAGCACCTGTCTGATTCTCCTGCCAACCAGTTTACTGCTTTGGTGCGAAGAGATCAGTCATTTTTAACCGGAATGTAGTAAACACCGTCAACCAAAGGAAGAACTTGCATTAGAGATGGATTTTTTTTTATTATTAACCCTCCTGTACTCACGTGCAAAATCATAACACGTATACTCGCGCACGGTGTCACAGACCAAAAATTGAACTTCTCTGTAATGTTGCCATTGTGTATTTTTCAGGCTTTATCGGCATTTATTTGACGAAGAGGGTATGATTGAATGAAAAAACTCCAAAAAATATGTTTTCTCCGTCTTTATTATGTTTTAATTCAGCCTCCTCAAAATAGAGTAATTTTTGATACTCCAGTACAAATAACGAAATTCGAATTTTTCACTGTTATTAATTAAAAGATAGCAACTGAATATAATTCATGGAAGTATAAAGAGCTATAAAATAACATAAAAATATTTTTTTTACATTTCATGCAGTTGTTGCATGTTGTTTGGGTCTTTTATCGAAGAGAAGAATGTATAACGACCTTCCAGATAATTACCAGATGATAAAAGTTCTGGAATATAAAGTTTGCATATTTCTAATCTTCTTTGTCTCTGTTTTCTTGGTAATCTAAGAATTAATGCCTTTTTTTAGATGGGGCATAAAAAGATGATGTAAAAGGATTTCTAGGAACTTCCTTTCCTTTTTCTTGATTTCTTATCGATATTGTCCACTATAGAAAAATATACCCGAAACTGTGACTGTTAAAAATTACCATAAGTTACCAATTAGTTTATAGTTTACTGTTTACAATTCTTCCACAAGTGAAATTTTTTCACAAGTGTGTATATGTATGACCATTATATTTAGCGAATAACTATACGAAAGTCAAATATTTATATTTTGCTTTTGAACGTATGAATCTGACGACGAATATATCGACGAACAGTTAATATACGGATCCGTTCAATCCAGTTTCAAAAGGAACTGAAATCAAATAAGAATGGTCTGGTAATGATCTTATGCCTGATATTCAATAAATATTCCACGCCACTAACGTTAATTTATACATTTCATTCAACAATATTCTAGAATATGAAAAAAGGCACTTGTCCAAAAAAGTTACTCCTATACTCGCGTCGGTGTGTCAGACCGAAAGTGTTAAAAAAAGTGGCACACGTTCCCTTTGTACCAACAAATGCGATACGCTAAACGATGACGAACGACGACTAACGAAGCTAGAGAGAATCGCAAAATCGTAGTGTTGATATCTTCTGAGAAATGAATTATTGATTTCTCGGTCTGACAGACCAATGCGCGAGTATAGGAGTGTTAAACGGTTTTATTTAGCTTGGCCTATTTGTACGTTTGTATGCTTGTAACATGTTTGTTTGTCTGTAGCGTTGTTCCACATTAATAGAAATTTAACTTCCTGTTGACCGAAAATGGCGAATTACATATTTTCTCAAAATTTCATCAACGCAGTTATTTATGAAAAAAGCAAATCCAAAATGGCCGTCACCCCAAAATGGCTCAATTTTTTTTACTCCCATCAATATGGGTATCAAATAAAATGGCTTATTCAGTAGAATACGGTTATTTACGAAAAACGTAAATCGAAAATGGCAGCCGCCACACAATTCCCCTATACATTTTGAATTACAAATTGAAAATCGAAAATCGAGCACATCGTAAAAATTGTCCAATTTCAAACGCTTATTGCTCAGGCATTTCATGATGGATTGATGAGATTTTTGCGTCAATCGATTCCAGCACTACATAACAATTTTTTCTATTGACGAAAATAATATTTGTCATGAAACCAACTATCGAACAATTGAAAATCTCAACCCCTATCCTAACGGAAATACCCACTTCTGATTGGTCGAAATTGACGAAACATGCGGCGGGTCCCGAACAGAGACATCAAAACCAAGCTGCCCGAGGAAATCGGCATTGCAAATACATGAAAGTAGGGGGAACTTTTGTTCCTACCGAAATGTATTCCCTAACAGAGACATCAAAACCAAGGTGCCTGGGGGAAATCGGCATTGCAAATATATGCAAGTCGGGGGCATTTGTATATTGCAAGTAAGGTGAGTGATACGATAAATTCTAGGAAATAAAATTTTAATTTGGAACTTAAATGTTGGTTGCTTCGAGAAATATATCAATGATCGATCGTGTATTGTGAAAAATTTAGCACAAGTGTAAGTATAAAATTGTATATGGTATCAGTTGTGTTAAAAATAGCTTGATATATGAAACGATTTATTTCAATTTCCATGAATAAAAACCAAGTATGTTCCCGTGTCGTTTGGTTTAAGCCTGTTTGTCTGTTCATTTTCATTTTTACCCAAGAAAAGTTTATACGATGAAAAAAATGAAATTGGAAAAGTGAAGCAATATTAGAAAAAGTGGTTTGCCATATGCTCTACATACTGTATTAGGTTTTGTTGTCCAATTAAAATTCGCATTGAGTTGAATAAATACTCAGAAAGTAAAAATTATAAAACAAAATTGCCTTTTCCATTCCAAATATGTTTTCTTTATATTAAAGTAACATGTTTTTACTGATGAGAAAAAATGATAATTGTGTTCGTTATTGGTAATTATCTTATATTACATTGGTGAGTTTTTTTTCTCTCACGCACCATTTCATCCATTCATAACACAGGAGCAATCTTGTCTAGGATCACAAAGGCATTCACAAGACATCCAATTACATTTTCAAACGGTTTTATTCAGTGTGTCCTGTTTGTATATATGTTTGAATGTTTGTAGGGTTGTCCTAATCCTATTATAATATTCTATTAAATTTGACATTATGAAACTGCGTATTTCATGATTTTGGAAAATCTAATTTGCCGGTCGCTAAAAAATGGCTGATCATTAACTCAAAAAAATTTGATTGAGATATGTCTATCAAATGAATTGACTTGACCTGGAGAACACACTACATTATGAATAACATAAATCCAAAAAGGTCAACTTTGTATTTTTTGCTATCCCCTCATTATCGGTATCAAATTAAATAATTTGACTAATAGGATACAATACATCATGAGCACATTCTGAAATAAATGAGTACGAAATAAAAATTTTATTATAAAATTGTTGAATAGTTTTATTGTAAAGAAATATACTAATGGGACAGATAGTGTACTAAAAACTAGAAAATAAGATAAGTAAAAAAACGTTTTTAGTTAAACGGTTTCATTGTGATTAAACATAATAATAATACAGATAATGTACTAAAAGCTAAACAATAATTAGGCAAGTATCAGCTAGCAGCTATCACACCTCTTCCTTCATTAATTTAGTGCATTGATGAGACTAAAATAAAATTGCGAGGCACGTCGAATTTGTTAATGTTAATGGTTTCATCATATGCCCAACGATTTTATAGTCTCATCAAAGCACTAAATTTAATTATGGAAGGGGTGTGAGTAGGCCGCTCAGTGAAGTGAAAACATAGAGAAGGATATAACGGGTGTTTTGTTTCTAAAACATACAATAATTGTTGTTCACGTTCCACGCTCATGGATCATTACGATAAGATTTATTTCAAAGATTGAAGATTGTTCCCAGCCAGCATTACGAAAAAAGTAAATTTGCATCCAATCGTTACATCAAATGCAATATGATGTGCATGACATCATCTCTAATCGCAACAAGTTCCGTAAAAACACATCAAGCACTGAAGCACAACCGGATAAGCAACATGTTCCAACGTACAAAAGGAAAACGAAAGAAAATTCATAATTATCTGAATCGTAATCTTCGAGATTCAAGTTTTTTTCCCAACGTAGACCTTTTTGCGCGATTCCTATGCACCGCATAAAAAAGTTTAAATAGCATAAATCTGCTTATGAAGTTTTGTACAGTTTTTAAGTAATTTAATTAATTTTTTTGTGCAGGTTTACCTGAAGTAGTCTTCCATTTTAATGATCGTTCAAGGCGGTGGGATAGAGGTATATCCACACAGATTTATTGACCAAACTTCGCCCCTTTCGGATTTAAGCTGAAAACATGATTGATTTTGAACGTTAAACTTGCAATGGGATGTTTGAACGTTGAACGAACTAGAATTGGGCGATCTTTAGAAAAAGAACGATCTTTACAGATCGATTTTCTAAACGAACGGCATATGGTTCGATTCACTGATTAATCGGTATCAAAGAATCGATCTTTGAAGAATCGAATACCATTTTCCCAGTTTATTTACTTGTTCTATATAAGTGTTGTTTTTCTCTAAACATAGAATGAAATGTTTATTTCTAACTAAACATAAAAGGCATTTTATTTTGAATCTCAGAATACCAGAGCATTCATTCCGTACCGTTATGGAATTATTTTATTAAATATGTTAATTGAAAATTTTTATTAGAAATTCAACAACTGATATGTATCTAAAAGTTCACTGACAATAATCACATTAAATCCAACCGTCTACGTCTGGCATTTAGTCGAAATCTTGGCAGTTCTACAAAAGACGCTTCAGCTCAACCTGATGTCTCCATACAATTTCGTCACAATTTTCACACAATCAGCCTAGTGAATGTTATGGTGTAAATATAACTTGTGACTTATAACTTGTTTTCCAATTACCAAGCTTACAAAACTTCTTCTCCTGAATTTACGACCACTAATTTAACAACCTTGAAAGAGATCCTATGTATATGTGTATTTGTCAGGTGTTTTTTTGTGAGATTAAAATCAAGGTACACTGAAAAACAAATTTACAAAAAAAAAAGATTTATGATCAAAAAAACCGGAAAGCTTGAAAAGAGAAGATCGATTTTTGCGATTTTTCGGAGTACAAAGGATCGATCCAAAAAATCGGAAATCGAAGAGGAAAAGATTGATCTTCGAAATAGTGATCCAAGATCGTCCAATCCTAGATCGAACATTAGAGCAAAAATGAATTACCGATGCTCGAAATGTCTCCTTCAGGACGCCATGTGAAAGCCGTTACAATTTCTACGAAACTCGTGAGTCTTTCTCAAACCGGACTAGTCACTAGACACCTTGACGGAATGAAGGAATATACCAATAAAGATATAGCATGTGAGGTGTATCTGCTCCAAGTTCAATATCATGAGAAGGTGTGTTAGAAATAGAGATGGGCAAAACAGTTCACTTCGACGAACGGTTCAGTCACTAACCGTTCATCTAATTGAATCAGTTATTTCGCTCTTTTGTTCAGCGGTATTAAGAACAATATAGAATGTTAGCTGATCAAAGTTTGATGTGTAAATAGTCATCACATAACACCTCAGAAAAAATCTCATGCCCAGCAATATACAGAACTACTAAAATTGTAAATATTGGATAGAATCATTCTTTAAAGTCTTGCCAGATGATTCATTCCTAATTTTGAACATCAAACATTTTTTTCCATTCCAATTTCTATATTTTCGAAATAATCTCTTATTTACACTAACTGGGGGTGAGAATGGGTCAAGCACAAAATTGAATTCCATGCCAAACCGATATAGTGATTGTCAGATTTTCATGAACATTGGTAGTTCCATTCCTCACCGTAAAATATTAGACCCGTTTTTTTTATTTTTTCATCAGGGTGGCCATTTCCATTTTATGGTGGTCCAAGAAATCAACTTTTCCCTCTTTTTTCTAAAAATTACCTTTTTCAACAATTTAAAACGATTGATTGTAATTGTTTTTCATAGCTTACATGGTTTCGGAACTAAGGTCACCATATTTTTTATATTTAATAACCCAATATCAATAAACAGCTATTCATTGATATCGTTGGATTGGATATCAGATTTTTTTATTCGTTTGGGATTTATATTTTTGAAATTTAGTGGGGAAAGATAAGGTACTTCTTCTTTAAAAGTTGCAAACTGTTTATGAAAATATGTTTATCAGTCGACAATAGTATATGTAATAATTTGATGCGCACAAAATACTACCGTTCTTTAAAAAAGAACGACCGTTCGTTCACTCTTTTTTGCGAACTAGTTCTTTCGTATCGTTCGCGAACGGTTTGCCCATCTCTAGTTAAAAATATGGGTAGGAAAAACGAAGAAAAAGCTCCCAAAAATTTCTTATTTTTCCAACGGAGGGAACAGATTCCCAAAATGTTTATAAGAGTATCGTTGGAGTGTACCTATGAATATATTAACTCTTTGGGGTCGTTTGTCTGCTCTCAGCCACCACAGCAAGGAACTATACTAATCTTATACTTTATGCAACAATTTATCAGTTCACACTTTTCATAAACGAATTTTAATCAAAACGGTGCTTCTTTGAATAATAAATAACGGTACTCATTATAAACAAAACCCATGCTTGAGGGAAGGCTGAATGCAAAATTTCATACATTGCGACAATGTGTAGATGTAAAGAGCATTGTTCTATATGTTCAAACAGAAAGATTAACTAATTATTTTCGTGATATATGCGAAAAGCAGGGCTGCATTTTATGGACCGTTTCGAAAGATATCACGCGAAGAAAAATTTTGACACATATTCTTTATATGAAAGTAACACATTGAAACACATGTTCATAAATACTTATATGAAGTTCACAAAAAAAAATATTCATGTTCATCTTTCATAATCTCACAAGATATACACTACTGCTTTTTCAATTAAAAATAATTACGACCAGTATGATACCCATGTTCAAATTTAATACAACCGCAAAGGGTTAATACCTTTGATACCATGAATACCCATTATACCTGTTTTTAATTTTGTAGTAGATCTTTTCAATTTTTACGATTTACTCAATTGCGTCGATGTGCGGCTCAATGGTCTAGGGGTATGATTCTCGCTTTGGGTGCGAGAGGTCCCGGGTTCAAATCCCGGTTGAGCCCGTAATTATTTTGTTATATACTACGGTTAGCTTTTTCTACCAGGCGAACATGAAACCATCGACAAAACGATTTCAATTTTGCTTGCCTTGCTAGCCGTGTTTCCTGTTTACTTCGCAAATGTAGCGGGGAGTGGTCCTTAACACGTTGAACCCTGTGTCGGTCCTTAGGGAGTGACATTGAGCTTTTCGTTAGAAAAACGTTAATCACTGGGACTGACAGTTACAAAATAAGGGAATTAAAAAGAACATGGTTCGTTTTCGAATGTTTTACGATATATTTCCGCCTGTTTTCTTTTAAACAATAAATATTTTCGAGATCGGGGACCGACACTGATATCGTGCAAATGCTCTTGATGCGGACTGAATGGAAAGCGCAGCTAGAACAATCCGGGGCTCAACGTGTTGCACGAGGCTCTCCCCTTGGATCCCAGGTCTATCGAATTTCTAGTCAATGTCAGAGCGGGGTCGGTTTAGGGCCACCCTTTTGAAAGACAATACTTTAGATTTGGCCTCTGTATTTTATCTCTTTTCTTTTATTACATTCATAGGTCACACCATCTGCTAGAGTCTCCTATACATTTCAATACTGACGTAGCCAAATGAAAAATATTTTCGGGTTCCTCATGGGCCTTAAAAGTTAGCACTCGGGTTGAGATAACCCTCGCCTGTGCTCTTATCGATCTGTTAACAAATTAAACACGTCAAAAAATTAAAAAGGCGTTTCAAAATAATGTCAACGAAACGTTTAAACAACATGATTGAGTTCCCCTTTGAACAAATGGAAATAAAGGAATGAAAATTGGCCTTGTTTATTCATGGGTTACTGCGTCCGTACACAGCAAAATTGTATAATTAAATGATACATGGTTATTATATGTTGGGGTTATGTTAAATATGTTCAAAGTTTGTCGTTTGAATTACTTCTACCAATTGAACTTTCACTTGGGGATGTAGCTCAGATGGTAGAGCGCTCGCTTAGCATGTGAGAGGTACGGGGATCGATGCCCCGCATCTCCAACGAATTTTTATTTTACATACCTTATAACATTTGAGAACGTTTCTTATAAGTAACTATTTGACTTTGTTATTATTCCTCATAAATTTCCATACTGTTCTCTGACCAAAAAACTATTCATTGTGATCAAATCATTACGGTGTATATATTTCATTCGAATTTAGCACGCGTTTACTCTGGTAATTTTCAGTAACTTTTGTTATAGGGTAAGTGATGTTGGTTTGTCCGATTTTGGGTGTGTTCACTCAACTAGTAAATGCTAACCGATGTTTCTTCATGAAAATCACATGAAATCATGACGAGTTTGGATTTGCCCCAAGTCTCTAGTTGCTAATAATATCATAAGGCGTTCAAATTACTCAAGTTTTTATGTTTTATAACGATTTTCTTTAATAAGAAAATATGATCATGGTTTGTCCGGTTTTAAAAATCACCATTTTTGAACGAAGATATTCGAGTTCTCTAGAAGATGTTGCATTTCTCATTGTTCTGAGTTTATTGTCATCATATTGATCCATTCATAACTGGTCCCTTTGCCCGCGAGTACTTTTTTGGGCATTTAAAAATAAACAGCACTCAACACAAAGAAACTTTATTTCTCCTATGCGCGAGGGACACCATAAACAAACTGCAGCGCGCCAAACGGTTGTAACCATGTGGACAAACCATGATCAAAATTGTGATCATCGAGATGCTCTTGTCGTAAACCTTTATATCTGGGCGGTTGTGGAGGATCGAGAGGTCGGTCAGAAAGTGCGATCCCAGTACAGCTTGAAACGGTCATTTTCCAGGACAGGTGCAGGCAGGTACCGGTAGTTTGGTACGTTGTCTTCCAGTAGAGCACATTGGAGCGCCAGTTTTCGATGAACAATACGGGCCACGTTGTTGTGCCGCTCGGTGTAGGCTGCATTGGCCAGAACGGGACAGCCTCCCATAATGTGCTCTATGTTTTCACTTGGTTGATGGCATATCCGGCAAACGTCTTGATGCCAGACGTACCGCCTGCAGTTTCTCGTCGGCATTATCCTGTCCTGGATGGCTATCATGTCGGCTTCTACTACTGAAGAGAGTTCACCACGCATTAGCCACAGATTAGATGCGGCCTTGTCGACGTGTGGCCGGTCCAGTTGATGGGGGCGGGCACCATGCACTGCCTTCTGCTTTCAAGCTGCAATCTTCTCCTCCACTGTCTGCAGATTGCAGTTTAGTTGGTACTCCGCTTGTGCTAAGTACAGAGCGCTGTATCGTCTGTCAGTGGCGCAGACAGCCCGGTATAGCGCGTTTTGGTTGACGCGTTCTGCGAAGTACTCGCGCAGTTGTCGTACCTGGGCAACACACAGTGCAGATATGTCGACTATTCCAAGTCCCCCTTCTTTGCGTGGTAGTGAAACTCTCTCCAGTGCCGATTGAGGATGGTGCATTCCGGCCTCTTTGAGTGCTTTCCTCATCTTCCTCTCAAGGTCTTCTAGGTCAGTTTTGCTCCATTCGACTACACCAAAACTGAAGGTCAGCAGGGGAACCGCGAATGTGGGCCATACTTAGGTTCCGCTGGTTATATACCGCCTGGCCGACTATGGCTGCGTCGATGATGGCCTGGTCTTTGCAGCCATGCGTATTTTTCCTGCATCATTTCTGCTCTTCTGCGATGATGTGATGTTGTTCGCAGTGAGCAGAAACTTGTAATGATGCTGTTCAGTATTTTGTACAGACTCGATAGGCACGTTATCGGTCTGTACTTTGATGGGTTCAATGTGTTGCTGTCTTCCGGGAGGATGAAGGTGACGCCACGGGTGGCGAATTCAGGAAGGTTGTGTGGGTCACGTAGCACCTTGTTGAAGCACTCAGCTATCTTTTGATGTGCTACGGTCAGTTTCTTGTGCCAGAAGTTCTGAACACCATCGGGGCCCGGTGCTGCCCAGTTCCTCAGGTACCGCGAGGCTTTGCGGACATCGTTTTCTTCGACGATGATAGCTGGCATCTCACCAATTTCACCACAACTCTCCTCCTCCCGTCTTAACCACATTTGTCCTTCGCGATGTGGTACTGGGGTCTCCCAAATACCAGCCCAGAAGTTCGTCACATCGCTAATATCTGGCAAACCTTCGCGGTAGTCGGGCTTCTCATCGCTAATGTGGTCGTAGAACGCCCTTTCGTTATCTCTGAACATCCGATTTTGTTGTTGGCACTTTGCAGAGTCAGAGTAATGTTTCAGCCGTTTTGTTAGGACGCTCAATTGCTGTACCAGATCACAGCAACTTGGCGAGATAATTTCGCCGATCTGTTGCCTCTTTTGTACGCCATCAGTCTTCCAATTGCGGCGCGCTTGTTTAGAATCCGTTGCTCCAATCTCCTTCGCCATGGAGGCTCCAGCCTTTCACGGAGATGTTAGAGCAGCCCGCCTCTTGGCCTAATACGGCGGTCGCCACAGCAGCTCAGTAAACTTTCAGTTGCAGCTCCTCCATGTTCTCAGCATCAACCAAGTGCAGCGGAAGAACGTGCTCGTTCATGAGCTTTACTGCACTTGTCAGCCTGCGGGAATGCTGCAACTTCTGGATCCTGGGGCGCTACAAAGTGTCTGTGTCGCGGAACTGTGAGATCGCCTCGTCGTAGTGGAAGACCAGATCGCGTAGTAGTTGTTGATCTGGCTTCCGGCTCAGGGGGTTGTTGTACTGTGGCCTCCACTGGTTCTGATTCGCGTGCCCCACTCGCGAATGAATTGCTCAGCCGTACTGAACTTCGTCTCGACACATCGCTTGCTCTGTTGTTCCTAGAGCTTATTTCTCTCTGCACCTGCTGCTTGATCTCATCGATTTGCGTTTGGGAGAGCATGTTGTTGCGTACTATCGCTCTACGCCTCGCGTTCATCGCGTTCTGATCAAGCCTCCCGACGAACTCTGGATACGCTTCATCGAACATTGTTAGTATTCGAGGACGACCGCTCATGTCCGTCTCCAAAGCAGTGCAGATGTAATAGGCGCGGATCACGAATTCGTTCATTTCGTGTGTCCACATGATCCGTCGCCTAGTGGTACCCACAAGTGTGGACGACTGTCGTCTGGCAGTCGCAACACGTCTCGTAGGCGCAGCGTTTCTTGGGTGATGTCTATGGCTGCTGTTTCCGTGTGGTGGTAGCTCTTCAGGTTGAACCCGACTGGTGGCCCTCCAGCCGCTGGCCGCTTGCTCTTATGCCCGTTCCAGGACCAGCTCCAGTTTTTTTTTAAATTTTTTTAGTGCAATACACTAAATTCTATCATATAGTCCGGACCTAGCACCAAGCGATTACTACCTTTTCCTCGCATTGCAAAATTTCCACAGTTATAAGAAATTGTGATCAAGAGAAGATTGCAAAAATCTATTACTAGGGTTTTTCGCCAACAACGACCAACACCTCTATGATAGACGCATTATGAAGCTACTTTTAGAATGGAAACAAATTTTACAACAAAACGGTGCATATTTGACCCAAATCGGACAATACGAAGCATATTGAAAATAGTTTGAAATTTCAATATTTGTGTTCAATATTTGTATCAGGTTTATATTAGGTTGGGGAAAAAGTAATCCATTATTTTTGGATGAAATGATATTGGTGATATTTATAATTTTTGTATGTGTTATAATCCAGATAAGGTCACTAAATCTTGCATTAAAAAAATGGACAAATCTTACTAATTTTTCATGCGTTCACCCTAACACCTGGTGATGAGATCACTTGTGCAAAGTTACGAATCGTTCATACTGAGAGTCGCGTAGGATTTTGTACTTCTGGTACGATTTGCGATTAAATGCTCCTCTAATTTACTCCAAACTTTGAAAAATTGGCTAGAAAAAAACCGCTGAACGTTTCAATATGAATCGTTCACATATGTTTAGAGAATACACTAGGCTAAAAAGTTGCCTGCAAACATTAGAACTTATTATGAGATTTGCAGAATTACAGTGGATTTTGTAAAGCACTATAAAAATCCTGTTTTTGGTGCTTTTTTGAAATCGATGCAAAATATTAGAATAATTTTTTTTTGTCAAAGTGACAAAGTAAGCTTGTGCAGAATTTATTGGAGTTTTCTAAACTGTCTTTCGATTTGCGGTGCGATTATTGGATAATTCATCATCAAAGGCGAAGGCATAATTGAACACACATTGAACATATTGAACACTATTTAAAACTATTTTTAATATGCTTCGGATTGTTGCATCCCAATAGGAAGTATCCCGTGTCGGCCACACATACAGAGCGCTGGAGACTGCAACATCACAATTATGAGAATCTTTGTAATACTAACCTCGAGCCAACCGCGAGTAATCGGTTACATTTTACTAACATAGTCGTAAGACAAAAATTGTCAATATATAGAACTCCCGGCCTCGTCAGGCTAACGCCATATGTGCCTTAATAAAATATATATTTTGAAAAAAAGGCGAAGGGGTAATTTTTCATTCAAACTGAAATATCTCTATACAGGAAGGTCCTACAGGAACGTTCTAGAAATCAAATGAAAGTTGGTTGATCATTTCATAAGGTGTTTATACCTCAATAAAACTTATTAGTTTTAAGAGTAGATATTTCTTCATTAATGTTTCTGTTTTAATATTTTCTTTCAAATAGTTAGTTATTCAATATTAATACATCCAGTTGTTCGACCATAACTTGTAATAAAGCAACAAATTGTCACTAGGAACAATTTCAACAATATTTTCTTTTCAGACAAATAATTTGTTAAAAGACCAGTTAAAAATGATGGAAACGTCCGGCATAAGGTTTGGACAATCAATAAAAACTGAATTTTTGGAGAAAACTTTGCCTTT
This sequence comes from Toxorhynchites rutilus septentrionalis, assembly GCF_029784135.1. NCBI lineage: Eukaryota > Metazoa > Arthropoda > Insecta > Diptera > Culicidae > Toxorhynchites > Toxorhynchites rutilus. Next base: position 266,290,350 of record NC_073746.1, read on the forward strand.
GAGGACTGAGGACTTTTTATGAAGTATTGTTATTTTAATTTTAAAACTATGATAAGTAATGTCAATTATTTGTGCAGATTTGCAGATGAAATAAAGTCATGAAAAAAACAACAGTGAAGAATGAGAAAACAGAAATTTATAAAATGAAATGTTAAGCCCTATTATGTAATTCTAGTTGTACAGAATTTTACTCGTTAGCTCTATTTTGCTGTTAAAGATACAATCGAGTGAAAGCTGTCGGCATAACTATTCGAGCTATTTGTTGCCTTGAGAAACATTGCGGCAACGCTTCGAAATATGCAATTCTTCGACGTTCGAGAGAGAGAACTCGATTCGATAAGATTCTATTGATTTACAAAATACGAAAATTTGCTCGGTCTGATCGAATCGGCCGTTCGATTCAATTTACATAATAGGGCCCAATATTCCCGATAGATACTTCTTATACCTCTACTGTAGTTCTATGCATAGTTGTCCCATTATACTTTTAGACAATTCTCACTTTTCTTCATAAAACGATGTTTTATGTATAATCTTTCGGACAACACAAAAAAAAAGTTTGCTCCAGTATTTCGAAAAAAAAATCAATCTCAATTGTCTCATAGATATTCTAGGCTTAACTGTCCTACCATGAATTTTAAACCCGTAACCAGTGTTGCCACATTTTGATCTGTACCGGAGGGGTTAAAAATCTTTCTCATCTGTACTTTTCTTTTCGTACCAAAAATCTGTACCAGGGAAAATATTCGTTGTAGAGAAAAAACTAATTTATTAGCATGAAATAAAATACTGATTCATTTACTACAAATGCTACATTTACATTTGCAAGTCACTCGTGTGTTTGATGATGTTTGACGACGCGAATCCTTTCAGACGATTCTTGTAAAGAATTTCGTTCTTATGAAACTGATCGGTTATTGTAAATGATTTTATTATCAGCAGCACCAACTATACTACGGCGTAAAAGTCGTCATGTACATTAATAATGCTTTGTTCAAATGTAAGAAATTTCACACGTGGAAAATCTGTTCCAATCTGTACTTTTTGGCGAAAATCTGTACTCTGTACCGTAAAGAATCTGTACCAAAAATAATGAAAAAATCTGTACCATTCCAGATAAATCTGTACCTGTGGCAACACTGCCCGTAACTAATCTTGATTGATTCAAGTAAGAGGAACTTTTGACATTTTATTCAACAATAGTTTACTGCTTATAAAAAAACCCGGCGTGTTACTAAACTGAAATGCTTAAGGCATTTGTAGACGAATATGATAGAAAACATTGATTTTCTCAGTTGCTGATTTTGGAACATGGGATTACTATGCGTAGAATGGCAGTCTAGCTTATTGAGGAATATGATATTATTCTTGGGTGTATTTTTATGGAAAATTAATGCTTTGTATGTTCATTAATGACAATTTCCTCAAAAAAAAATCAATATTGGTTGATGCAAAATTACAGAAAATGAAGTATTATTTTCAATTATTTTGTAACCGATAATCATTTTTGTTTTATAGAATAATTTATTTATTAGTTTGACTTGTTTTTCCTTTGATTAACCCTCCTATACCAGAGCATACGGTCTCATAGACCGAGAATCAATAATTTTGTTTTGATGAGGCTGAATTGAATGTCTGTGACACTGTGTGTGAATATACGAGTTGTGATTTTGCGCGCGAGTTCAGGAAGGTTAAAACTTTGTTTTTTTTTCTAGTACTACATTCATTTCCTAATGACTTTTTAGTCCAATTAACGTTGGTAGACCACAGCCCAAAATATGAACAATTAGTCGCCCGTAATGCCCAAAAGTTTGGTCACCCCTGATCTAGAACAACTTGAACCATAGCTCACAATGCACAATGGTCCAGGAGATGCATTTAAGTGGAAATTAGCATTTAGAGCTCGACAGTTATTCTCTAGCCAAAAACTGTCTTAGACAAAGTTGTTACTCATGATAGAGCGCTCGTTTTTATGTTGTCAAAAATAGGGTGACCGAAATTGTAGGTGAAATAAAAAATCTAACTTTCGCTATCGCTCAGGATAGCCACCGTAGCTGCTTGTGCTGTGTTGTGTATCGTTGTATTGTTTTTTTGTTGTCTCTGCTTTTGCCATTGCTGCCGCGCAGGGCACTCTCGAGATGAGCGAGTGCAAGGCGTGCGACGGCAAAGTAATGATCAGTGATGATCCTGTTGTTTGTGTAGGTAAATGCGGTGTTCGATTTCATCGGCGCTGTACTTCGCTTACAAAAGCAACAGCGAAACTGATAACAGAGAATCCGAACATTCAGTTTATTTGTGATGAATGTTTGTCGGACCAGAAATGTGGCGTGCGAGGTGATGCTTTAGACGTTGGTGGATTGCAAAGGGAGATGGAAAAGATCTCACTTTCGCTCTCTGATGTCCGAGGAAGCTTCACCGAGCAAATAAACATCGCGTTTGAGAATGAGCGAGATAAGCTTATCAGATCTTTCGACGAGCTTTTCAAAGAGAAGATGGCATGCTTCGAGAGCAGTGTTGCCAAAAAGTTGGAAAATATGAAAAGCTTACTCTCTGAAAAAAATAATGTTGACAGAAATTTAGCTGTGATGAACAGGAAGCGACAGGTTAGTCCGAGCTCAATTAGTGCTAATTTGGACACTCCGAGCAAGAAAATTATGTTAACGAATAAAAATAATGATTTGAAAGAAAAAATGTTTAGAAATAATAATAATAATATTGAAAGTTTCGCTAATGTCGTGGCTCGTAAGGCTCGTCCAGTCATTGTGGTAAAGCCAATAGAGTCTGACAAGAAAAATGATGATACAAGAAAAATGTTGAAGACTAAATTAGATCCTAAAATACACAAAATAGAGAATTTCAGGAACGGTAAAGATGGCTCGATTATTGTTGAGTGTGCAGCAGGGGATAATATTGAGCAAGTGAAAAGTGGAATTGAAAGCAATCTTGGAAAAGGGTTTAGTACTTTTATTCCAAAGCCAATAAAACCAAAATTAAAAATTATTGGGATGAGTGATCGATATTCCTCTGATGTTTTCATTGACTACTTAAAGAGTCAAAATGAAAACATTCCGATCAAGGATGTCAAGGTCGTTGTTGAATATGAAAATCCACGCTTGAAGTATAATAAATACAACACGATAATTGAAGTTGACCATGATACTTACAGAAACCTGATGACTGCTAGTAAAGTAAGTGTCGGGTGGGATAAATGTAGCGTGGTTGAGGCCTTTAGTGTTTTGCGCTGTTTTAAATGTGGAGAATTTGGGCATAAGAGCACAGATTGCAAGAAAGAACAAACATGTTCAAGGTGTAATGAGAAACATAAAACATCTGAGTGCTCATCAACTGAATTGAAATGCATAAATTGTATCAAAGTTAATAATGAACAGAAGTTGAATTTGGATGAAAATCATCCAACTTATAGCACCCAGTGTCCTGTCTATCGGAGACTGCTGGAGAAGAAAAAAAGCGTCATTTTTCAAACCAAATAGCAATCCAAAAAAAAAAATGTGTGAATAAGTTAGCAATAATTTATCTGAACATAGCTGGGCTTTCTACAAATTACGCAGAAATGCGATATCTTGTAGAAAGCATGCGTCCTCAGATGGTTTTTCTTTCTGAAACTCACATAATCGATGGAGAATCATATGATCAGTACAAAATTCCGGGCTATAAAGTTGCTTTTTGCTTGTCGCACTCCAAACACACTGGAGGTGTTGCAATTTATGCAATAGAATCAGTCAAATTCAACACTCTTTCAAACGAAGCTGTTGAAAATAACTGGTTCTTGGCTATTTCAGTTGAAAGAGGCATGCAGATGGGAAATTATGGAATTATATATCATTCCCCCAGTTCTAGTGACCAGCGTTTTCTAGATATTTTGGAAAACTGGTGGGAAAGCATTGTTGATTGCAGTAAGTTAAATATAATTGCTGGTGATTTTAACATTGACTGGCTAAATGCCCGAAGTTCGAATCAATTGAAACAATTATCACATTACTTTACCTTAAAACAATCTGTTAACGAAGCCACTAGAATATCTAAATATAGTAGAACTCTAATAGATCACGTGTATTCTAATTTTGCCACTGTCCATTCTTCTACACAGGCCAAATTAAAAATAACTGATCATGAGACAATTTTTGTTTACATTGAGAATGGACAGTATGACCGTGACGGAAATAGAATAAAAATTAAAAACTGGAATAGATATTCCAAAGAAGCCATGTCTCAGCTTGTTTCGACAAGCCTGGATTTTGAAGCAATGACGGGACACCTGAATGATAAAGCAGCTGTTCTGACCGATATTCTGAGAGAGTGTACCAATAAATTAGTGGTTGAAAAATATATTGAATTAAACAATTCGAACAGCTGGTACTCTTTTGATCTGCTGCGTCTCAAACGCAAAAGAGATAAAAAGTACAAAAAGTTTATAAAGACTAATTTAGAAAATGATTGGAATAGGTACACCTTCGCGCGGAATATATATTCACAGGTCTTGAAAAGGACTAGAAGTGAATATATACAGAGGAAAATCGATGAACATCAAAATAATAGCAAAGAACTATGGAAATTATTAAAAAAGTTATTAAATTCTAAAAATAGTACACCGCGATCCATAGTTTTCGAAGGGTCAGAAGAACAGTCAGACCAAACTATTGCCGATAAATTCAACAGTTATTTCGTCAATAGTGTTCTGCTGATCAACCAAAGTATTGACTTGGTCAGCGAACCTGACGAAATAATACAGCCGATTAATATCAATTGTAGACTAGATTGTTTTTCACCCATCACTTTTGCTGAGTTAAGAGATATTTGTTTTTCATTGCAAAAATCGGCTGGTATCGATAATGTCAACGCAAAAGTGATACAAGATTGCTTTCATGTCATTGGACACGATCTACTGGACCTAATTAATGAATCTTTACTAACTGGGCACGTGCCAACGGTTTGGAAGGGATTCCTTGTGATTCCGATCCCCAAAGTTAATGGGACGGATAAAGCCGAAGAGTACCGCCCTATTAACATGTTGCACACATTAGAAAAAATACTAGAACTTGTTGTGAAAGTCCAGCTGATGCATTATGTAGATAACAACAATTTGCTAATACCGGAACAGTCGGGATATCGAGAGAGACACTCTTGTGAAACCGCTCTGAATCTGGTGTTAGCAAAATGGAAAGAGAATATCGAAGCGAAAGAGACTATATTTGCGGTATTTCTGGATCTTAAACGCGCTTTTGAAACAATTTCTAGGCCCTTATTGTTACAAACATTGGAGCGCAATGGAATTGTAGGAATGTCGTACAAATGGTTCGAAAGCTATTTGTGCGACAGAACTCAAAAGACTCGTTTTAATGATTCTATTTCCGATCCCATCGGCAACTCACTCGGGGTGCCGCAGGGAAGTGTCTTAGGGCCCATTTTGTTTATTTTATATATAAATGATCTGCGACGGGTTTTACGATATTGTGATATTAATTTGTTCGCGGATGATACTGTCCTGTTCATCGCAGCTAAGGATATAAAAGAAACCGAGGATCACATAAACGAAGATTTGCATTCTCTGGCTCAGTGGCTTAAATTTAAACAATTGAAATTAAATGTTGGCAAAACAAAATACATGCTGATTTCTTCAGTGAACTCCAGTATTGACGTAAATTTTGAAATAGATGGTGAGACATTAGAACGCGTGAATGAAATCAAATACCTAGGAGTTATCATTGATGACAATTTAACCTTCAAGTCTCACATTAATAATGTCATCAAGAAGATTGCCAAGAAATACGGCGTTTTGTGTCGTTTGAAAAAAGAACTGACGGTGAACAGTAAAATTAAATTGTATAAATCATTGATCTCACCGCACATAGACTTTTGCTCGTCGATCCTATTCCTTGCAAACAATACACAATTAACGAGATTGCAGCGTTTACAAAATAAGATTATGCGTTTGATTTTAAGATGTAGTAGATACACTTCCTCTAATTTGATGTTGGACGCGCTACAGTGGCTATCTGTGAAGCAAAGAATTTATTACTTGACAATGGTGTTCGTCTTCAAAATTTTAAACGGTATGCTGCCTCGATACTTGTGTGATCGAATTGAAAGAGGAAGTGATGTTCATAGATACAATACTAGAAACGCGGATGATGCAAGAACACCTAACTTTATATTCAGTAGGTCGCAGAACTCGTTGTTATACAAAGGAATACATTTTTTCAATTCGATGCCCAGAGAAATAAAACGTGCGGCAACAATGGCAGAGTTTAAGAGAATGTGTATTTCCCACGTAAAATCTGTTTTGTAAACAGGTTCTCGTAATTTTTTGTCAAATGATTTATTTATGTTTAATATCAATTGAAATTAGAAAAATATTTACAGGTATCTCAAACTGCCATGTTCGTACTGATGATGATGATGTTTTTTTTGTTGTTAAATTTGTATTGTTAAATTTGTTAAAATTGTAGATTATTATTAAAAAAAAAAAAAAAAAAAATTAGCGTTGTCTACGAAAGTTTGAGCCTCGCGCGCGTTTGGTGGGTCTGGACAAATGTTAATAATGAACACTGGCAGAAAACTGACACATAATGAAATTTTTATATAGGGTCTGGAGTGGAAACTGGAATTGGGATAGCTCATTCGGAATTGTCGTAAACTATCTTTCATCAGATGGTTATATCGATTATTTCTGATTGTAGCAGATCTCTTTCATGTTCTAAGTAGAAACTTTTAGATATTGGGTTCAATTCCCAATCAGTCAAGGATCTTCCCGGGTTGGAAATTTTCTTGACATGCCTCAGAAAAAACATTGGGCCTGAAGTTGAGACTATGACTATGGCAATGTCAATATGGATAGGAACATTGTTTGTTTTTTCGCAGTTTGTGCCTATTTTTACTGTTCTATTAATAGATATTTATGCCTGCAACAGATCCAGTTCGCTTCGTTTTTTTTTATAATACTGGTCTCTTGATATTTTTAAACTTAATTATTATCTATAAGATAAATCGTCCTGCTCAAACCTTTGTAGGGGTATGAGGTGGGCCATCATCATCATCATATAGACAGAGGTAAACATAGTACGACAATGTTGTAGCTCCAATTATTTAAGACAAAAGTTTGTCTCTATCTCTTGAAATAACCGATAAAGCGCCTTTTTTCTAAGTCACCCTGAAAAAATCTGTTTTTTTGCTCTATCTTTTATATGTCAAATTTTGCATGCAAACTGTCCTCGAAAGACTTTTAGAGCTTACTAATACAAACATTTTTCGATGCAGAACTTGTCAATATCTCAACTTTACGTTTGTTTTTTGGGAAGAAATATCAGTAACTTTTGATATTTCTTCCCAAAAAAGCATGCTCTTTTTACTGTTTGTCATTCTTTCTGGGGCAAACGTAAACAAAATTTATTGGCGACATTTGAAAGAGCATATTTCACTCTACATGATGATTCAAAACTATGTTATTTTTTTTGTGTTTGAACAAATTAAAATTGAAATCATGAGTTTTTGGGTAGAAAACCATCAATAACTTTGAGTAGGATTAAGATATAGACAAGTTCTGCAGCGCATAATGTTGGTATCGATAAGCTCTAAAAGTTGTACCAAGACAGTTTTGAGGTAGAATTTGAAATATAAAAGTTAAAGCAGAAAATACACGTTTTTTCATGGTCACCCTAACGTAACTTAGAAAAAAGCGTTAAATCGATTATTTTAAAAGATAGAAAAAAGCTTTGTTCTACAAAGTTGTTTAAAATAACTGGGGCTTCAACATTGTTGAACTATGTTTATCTCTATCTATAAAGATAAGAAAGTTAGATTTTTCATTTCATCGACAATTTTGGTCACCCTATTTTTGATAACATAAAAATTAGCGCTCTATCATATGTAACAACTTTGTCGAAGACAGTTTTTGTCTAAACAATAAATATCTCCCACAAAGTTGTTTTTAGCGCCTTCTATCTGAGTTGCATTAGGATAACTATGAAAAAATTCTTTTTTTACTTTACCTTTACATACCTACTTTTTTTACTCTAACTTTTATATTTAAAATTATACATCAAAATGGTCTTTGTACGACTTTTAAAGCTCATCAATACCAACATTTTGCGCTGCAGAACTTGTCTATATCTTAATCCTGCTCAAAGCTATTGATGGGTTATCATCTAAAAAGTCATGATTCCAATTTTAATTTACACAAACACAAAAAATAACACAGTTTTGAAAATCTTATATTATATAGAGTGAAAACTGTTCTTTCAAATTTCGCCAACAAACATTTTTTATGATTGCCTCAGAAAGAATGACAAACAAATGAAAAGAGCGTGTTTTTTGGGAAGAAATATCAATAACATTGAGTAAAGTTGTGATATTGATAAGTTCTGCATCGAAAAATGTTTGTATTAGGAAGCTCTAAAAGTCTTTTGAAGACAGTTTGCAAGTAAAATTTGAAATATAAAAATTAGAGCAAAAAAAAACAGTTTTTTTCATGGTAACCCTAACGTAACTTAGAAAAAAAACTCTATATCGGTTATTTCAAAAGATAGAGAAAAACTTTGTTGTACAAAGATATCTCAAATAATTGGAGCTACAACATTGTCGAACTATATTTACCTCTAGCTATACAGATAAGAAAGTTAGACTTTTTATTTCATCGACTAGCGGCCCAATTCTATGTTTTAATAAGTTTACCGCAAAGTCATTGGAATAGCTTTGCTGTTGCACTCAAACAGACTCTCGCAACAACGCAGACGCACACACTCTCTCACACAAAAAACGCATCGCAGCTGCTCACTGCTCACTCTCTCACTATGTTTGTGTTTACGTAAAGAATACGAACATTTACGACCGTTTACGACTGTTCACGACGACCGCGCTTTATTTTTTAGCGATTTTATTTATAGTAAGACAATTTTGATCACCCTATTTTTGAAAACATAAAAACGAGCGCTCTATCATGAGTAACAACTTTGTCTAAGACAGTTTTTGTCTAGAGAATAACTGTAAAGCTCTAAATGCTAATTTCCACATCTCCTGGACCATTGTGCAATGTCCATAAGAGAAATTTATGAACAACAATAACTATAAAAATTATTGGAATATCGATGCAAATCATAATGGAAAACATTTGAACTGTCATAGCAGGTACATCGATGAGACAATGCATTCATTATCTACACACTAAACTCTACCGACTGTTACCAACCTCACATATATCAAAAGGTCGTTAGATAAAGTGAAAATTCAATCAAAAAAGGTTAACTTCAAACCAACCTACAAATGGCAATCTCGCAAACAGAACGAACCTTGCCGTGTTTGAATATGCAAACATCACAGATCTGCCGGTGCTGGATCTGCACCGATTTATTTACCGACATAAGAGTTAATATGTTGCAAATTCCTTCTCCGGCACGCAAATATTATCATCAGGAAGTTGTACACCCACGAGTGCGGAGCCAACCACACAAACAGAGATTTCCTGCAATCGTTGTGGTTTCTATGTACTCCAAACCGTTCGCCCCATCCACTACATATCCTATGCGAACCCGCTCACAGCAGCTCTCGAAATTTATTGTGCTCTCGAAATTTCCACCTGGATTCCGAACAGGCTGAAAATTGTTAGTGGGTGGCGCTGTTCCGGCGTATTCATACACCCAATGTGCTCTGAGTGCTGGGAAAAGTTTTTACTCTGCACAGTATGAAACATAATTTCTGTTTTCCCGCAGAAAGTGGGTGCGAGAAACAGTGGAAGCACCCAAATCTCCCTGATCCCTAACCCTACCCAGTCCCGCGCATACGGAACCAAAAGCCTCGCATCACCGATGAGCGCTTCTCATTACGCTTGGAACGTGTCGAGCAGCCATATAGCTCTGGGTGAACTAAAATTCTCCCAGAAGCTGCAAAAAGTAAAAGCTGCGAGGAAACAAGTTCCCACGTAATGTCGCACTGACAACTAGCGGATCAACGACATAAGTAATTCGACGGCTGAACGTTTTAAAATCTAAACGAGTAATCAAATAAGTTGAAGAAGCATTTAAGGAAAACTAATTAGTAACTTCTCTTTGGTTCCTAAATATTCACCTTTTCTAGTCACTAGTCTAGTCAAAAAATCAAACTGGTTTTTTCAAAGATTAACTATAGATTGAAATCACTAGCCCAATTTCTAGAACTAGTTGCTCCCAACAATTCGTTTTGTAATTTTCCTTTGATTTCCAACGCAGCAGAATAGTCGTAACTTTATTTGCTGCAAAAAGCTTAGAAAGACAAACAGGACCTCTATTTTATTAGATCTGATGCGAATTTAAATTTCAATGAGAACTGGAAGCCGGACTGCATCAAATTAACGAAACTTGCATTGTTATCCACCAATGAATCGGATGTCGGTTGTTTATGTTTATGAAAATACATTAAACTTAAGACTATATCCCCCGAACACAAAAAATATCTATTGCAAATAACAGCCTTCGAAAGATTTCAATCGTCATTTTCGGAGTGAATCGAAAAATTCGTTTATTCGAGTGGTTTATATTCAAATGAAAGTTTAGTTGTTGTATTCGAAACTCACTCGCTAAAACTAATGGAAACGGCGAGGTTAAAATATAGTGGTAAGCGTGAGTGCTATATCCTCATGTACTTTTTGACGTAGAACAACGTTATAACTATTTTTGCCGCGAACGGACTTTGGTGATTCATATACCAAACGAATCGGAAATTTCCTAAGATTTGTTTGATATGCTATACATTACAATCCCATAGTATGTATATGATGTACATTGATGAAAATTGGAAGCATTCCCATTTCCTCATACATTTGTTTCGTCCATTTGTGTGCTTTCCCGAACAGAGCTGTCAATAACGAGCAACAGAGGGGAAATCGTAAGATGTAAAGTCTCCGTGTACAAACGAACGAAGGGGAATATTTGCCTAGAGTATAAAACGTAGTATAAACGAAGGGGAATATTTGCCTAGAGTATAAACAGTGGATCTCGCTGAGGCACACTTTCATTTTTCGTGAGGAAATCGACTGAACAACATCGTTGCTGGGCGAGCTGGACGGCGAGGGATCGAATGTCTTTCTCAAGGCAATGAGGGTAATATTAATATAAAGTAAAGTTTTCCAAGGGCCTTTTTGAAGGTTAGAGACGAATGAACTGAAGAAGTTTAAGGTCTCAAGCAAGGAAGGAAGGCAAACTTTCAGTATCGTTCTGTATTCAAAGCAATGACAATCGCTTGTTCTTTCTTGTTTTGCGTCATCAAATGTCTTCGTTTGATTGATTGAGCTGTGGGCGCGATCAAATTACTCACTCGCTGTTGTCTCTGGCATTGCAATCATTGCATCAAACTGACGCCATTGTATTAATGTTCTGAGCTACACAATTGTGTGGGTAATCATCAAGCTAGGCTATTGTCAGCTCAGCAAGAAAATAAATGTTCTGGAATTTTGTCAGTGATTTGGTTTCGCATGACGGTAGGAAAACTCTCTCCACAAAGGATGATAGCTAAGCTAATGTAGACTGGCAATATTAACAGAAAGGGCTTCTGTTGAGCAGAGCGAAGATAAGTGCGTGTATATTTAGTTGATTCAACCCATCGATATATGGATATTTGTGTGCGTACGTACGTGCTTCATAACCCGTACGTAAAAATAGTGCATCTTCGCTACGCTGAAACCCCATTTGTATCTGCTCCCGTGTGCATTGGCCCTGTAACGATGCAACAATCGCCTATTTTTTATGCTATGATTGCGATTGTTTTGTGTTGCAAATTATGCAGTCGTAATGATAAATATAGACAATACGGGAAGATAGCGGGAGGGGAATATTTACGCTAGGGTATTAGTAATGAATCTCTGCTGAGGTAAATATTCAACCTTTTTCCAAGCAGTTAACGTTGTTTGTTTTCTGTCATCAATGCATTGAACTGACGCTATGGCGAAGCAGGTGTTAAGGTTGTGCACCAAAAATTATTTGGGGAATACCAAGTTATTCAATAAGTTATATTAAGTTAATTATTCATTTGGACTCGCGTGCCAGTCGCAAAACTGCTTTCAACTAGGATTGCATTTGCGCTAATCTAGATCACAATGAAGCAGTGCTACTCTTTTCAAGGTTGTTCAGATTAACAGATAGAGTTTATTTCGTTTATTTAGTCACCAAGAAAGTAAATATCGTTCTGGAATTTTGTATGTGATTTGGTTTCGCTTGCCAGTAGCAAAACTTTCTCCACTAAGGATGACAGCTGCGCTTATCTCGAGCAAAGTGTTGTTCTGCGAGCACAATAATGAATCATCAAACAATTATCATCAAATGATTCCACAATAAAAAAATACATTTCAGAGCAACCAAACTGGTAGAATGGTTATTTCAAAATTTTCGTTGCATTATAAAATAATATCCGCAGTTATAAACAAGCGACTTGAATTAAACCACGGTTCTACGTCAGCAATGCGGTCGTGTCTTGAACACAACCTCCTATAATTTTTTAAATATATTATTTAAACACGGTTCGAGACACATCAATTAGTGAAATGAAACTTTTAGTTGAAAGCTTCATTCGCATGCGAAATGACAATCAAAAATGTCTAAGATATTGCACAATAGATTGTAAATCAATGCTGTAATAACTGTAGTGTTGATTTGATTACAGGCGTTGAATTGAATTAAATGGATAGAAAGTCCTATATCATACAAATCCAAACATGACGAGCTGAGATAGAACATTTTTTTTCAAATTACATATCAATTTTTTCCGTCTTTGTATCAAGTGGGTAAGACCATCTCGATGAAATGATGTTGGTTTCGAAGCCATCCGTTCCTTCACCCATTCTCGTACTTCTCTAATACTTCGGAAGCGTGTACCACTCAATCCGTGTTGCATCGATTTGAATAATTGGGTATTTTTCATCGATAGCTCTACATACGTCTCTCTAGCAATTTGTGATTGTCGTGCCAAAACCATTGTTCCTTTTTAGAAGCAAACGTTTTAAATTGATCATTTGTGGTTGATAGAGTTAAGTAATAACGGCTTCGTCAGATTTAAGTAGCTCATAATAGACCAAACCCTTCTGGTTCCATTGATCACAGAGCATTATTTTTCGGCTATAAAGTTTGGCCTTGCAACCGACGTTAATGGTTCCCCTGGACTCACCCAAGATATCTGAGGCTTGGGATTCGTGGATTGAATCTACTTTTCATCACTAGTTACAATCCGATGGAGCTTCTAGTCCGATGGAGTTACAATCCGATGGAGCTTCTCGAAGGTAGTTTCTCGAATCGATTCAATTGATCCGCAAGTTGCTGTGGCGTTTGAGGGCATCTGCGTCTACAAAAGCTTACACGTGTTCACGAACGTTTTCGAAGGTTTTCTAGACCTTCCGTTTCTCACGTCAAAATCATTAATTTAATTTTGTTAGAACCACTCAACGCACTACGATTTTCCAAGAGCATGCTCAACGTAAGCTAAGCCAGTAAGGGAAAACGGGAATGCTTGCAGTTTTCCTCAATTTGCCTCAATTTTTCCGTGGTTTCACCGTGGCAAGTTGAAACGGTTCAACGGTTCAACAGTTGAAACGAAGTTCAACATGAAAGTTCTATTAAAAATCACAATATCACTAATCAGATGTAAGGGAGGAGGATAAATATCTGAAACAATAAAATCAAGAATACTATTTTAGACACTTACATGTTAGAGTAGAGTTACTCAAAACGACTACTAATGAGCTTCATGGGATCACTAAAATATTCAAATGATACGTAACGCACTCAGGAAGGGAGGAGAGGATGTCTTGTGGAATCTGGTTTCAAAATTAATCCAAATTAGTCTAAACAGTTTTATGCAAATGACCATTTGTCACGAGTTATGTAGAGAAGTGGGAGTAGAAAATAGTAGAGAATTTGCGTTACGTAATAATTGAGCGACCCCTGGTTGAAAAAATTAAAAATTTGACTTGTCTCTTGTCTGTGTATTCATAAATTTAAACAAAATACTGAGGAACAAAATGAAGATGTTTATTATTTTTTTCAATTCATTCATTCATACCGAAATCACCGGCAAATAACGTCCGGCACAATTTGAATAGTCGATTCTCACTGCTGTTTCAACTTACCCCAAGGTTGAAAAATACGAGGTAGGTATGTTGAAATGTCCTATAGTTCTATACAGAAAAAGAATCTTCGATTTAGAAATCAAACACTTAATTATCACTATTTGATTTAAGTTTTGGCTCAAATTCCGAACATTTTATTTTTAATTCCGAAGATTTAAATACTAAATTCACTGAACATCAATGTTGTTCATCAATCTCTACTGCCATTCTACGCATAGTTATCCCATGTTCCAAAATCAGTAACTGAGAAAAACGCAATCAAAGATTTCTAGCATGTTTGTCTACCAGAAGCTTTAAGCGTTTTAGCGTTTTAGCGCCCATACATCCAGCTTTTTTAGGAATCTAATCTTCTGCAAATGGTTCCAAACCGTTTATGGTCTTTACCCAGTTCCTGGCCAATCGAGCGAGTGCTCACATGCCGGTCTACCTGTATGATTTCAACGATTTTATCGGTTTCCACGACGTTTGGCCTACCAGTACGGGGTGTATCTTCAACAGCCACTAAACCAGAACGAAATCGATCAAACCAACGCTGTGCTGTGCGAATCGTTACAGTATCGGGTCCATAAACTACACGAATTTTTTCGGCCGCCTTCGTTGCAGTTTTACCTCGCAGGTAGTAAAAACGTAAAATATGGCGAATTTCTTGCTTGGTGAACTCCATCTTTGACGCGCTATGACTTGAGACTGAAAAGGACAATCACCACACTATCAAAACGACACTTGTAGCACAGACAGTCATCTTTAATAGCCGTATAGTATGACCCGATGCGATAAGTACAACACAAGATATGTTTAAGTGTTGCCATATATTGACAATATACGACATTTCTTTCTCCCCAACCCAATAATATCAGATTATTTTCAGACACAATTCTCGTTCAAGATTTTTCAACCACTTGCAAATAACATGTTTCTCCGTTACATGGAATAAATGTTTGATACAGAAAATATGATAGAATAAAGACAGACCCCTCCCCTTTTCTCCCCTTAGAGAGGGGGAAGGAGTGTCTATTCACCATAGAAACGTTTCGCGCCCCCTAAAATCTTCACATACCAAATTTGGCTCCATTTGCTTGATTAGTTTTCGAGTTATGCAGAAATTTGTCTTTTATTTGTATGGCAGGCCACCTTTAGAGAGGGGGGTAGAGTGTCTAGCCACCATAGAAACATTTATTGCACCCTAAAACCTCCACATGCCAAATTTCGTTTAATTTGTTTAATTAATTCTGGAGTAATGAAGAAATTTGTCTTTCATTTGTATGGCAGCCCCCCCTTAGAGAGGATGGAGGGGTCTCAAACTATCATGAAAACCTTCCCCGGCCCCAAAAACCCCCACATACCTATTTTCATGTCCATAAGAATCAGACAGACAGACAGACAGAAATCCATTTTTATATGTATAGATTCACTAACAAGGTATACACGTGTTCAGCTAAAATTTTTTTATTTGTTTGAGAATTAGTTCGTTCTTCCAAACCAGGAATGAGTACACTAGCCCTGCTGAAAGCGTGATACAAAATTCTTGTTCTTGAACCGATTTATTCATCATGGATTTACAAAAAATACATGGTTGGACAGTTATGCCTAGAATATCAATATGGAATAATCGAGGCTGCATAAAAACATCGTTTTATGAAGAAAAATGAAATGAAAAAGTAACATGGGACAACTATGTGTAGAACGGCAGTATAAATGCTGTTATACGGAAGGGTATACTCTAAAGAATATCGGGGTTTTCATTATTCAATTATTTATAACATTGATATTCAGTAAATTTAGTTTTTGAAATGAAGTGTTCAGAATTTAAGTCTGTTCGTAATATGAGTCAAAACGTTACCCGACGTGCAATTCTGATGGTATTTTTTAATAAAAGTCAATGTTTTCGAACCGATTGAGCCCCCGCGCGCAAAAGCGACGAAAAGTAAAGAAAGGCACGGATTGTGTTAAGACATTCCAATAGTCTGATTATGACTGTCATAAAGTGGGTTGAAAAGTACTGTTTACTGAAAAAATGTCACAGGAGGTTGTGTCCGAGACACGACCGTACAGTTGACGTAGGATTACGTTAGGGTATCTGTCGAATGCTGATTTTGGATATGTTCGAAAAACAATATTGTCAAACTCTTTGATAATGATCTGATAGCCCTGAAAAGAGCCGTTTTGTTTGGTTGTTAGGTATTGTTGGTTCACTTCACCAGTGTTACAATCGAGTGAGATTTGCAGAAGGATGATGATTAGTACTTGGATGGTGCGTATCACGATAGAAGATGCTGAAGTGAAATGAAATATACTGGAAATCACTCTCTGTGGTCCTGGACGAGAAGACTCCGGCGTTCTGTATGGATGAAATAATGAAAATATATATGGAGGATGAAGTTGTTTCAGCTCCGATGCACGTTTACGGAATCGGCGTATATATTGGGTGGGGATATATTGAGACATATTTA
The DNA here is from genome assembly GCF_029784135.1 of Toxorhynchites rutilus septentrionalis. Lineage (NCBI taxonomy): Eukaryota > Metazoa > Arthropoda > Insecta > Diptera > Culicidae > Toxorhynchites > Toxorhynchites rutilus. The sequence continues at coordinate 266,306,901 of NC_073746.1, forward strand.
CCACGAAAAACTTTATGGAACTATAAAAACAACAATTCACTTCTGTAGGTGCTCCCGTGGCCGAGTGGCTAGCGTCATAACTAACATGCCGGGTGTTCTGGTTCGATTCCCGTTCTGGTCGGGGGAATTTTTCGTCAAAGAAATTTCCTCCGACTTGCACTGCGATCACGCGTATTCTAGAGCTTGCCACTCAGAATACATTCAAGGCGTGTTATTTGGCATAGAAATCTCAACTAAGTACTAATAAAAATGACGCAAGTAATACTACGTTGAGACGGCGAAGTTCCTCTAGGAGCGTTAGTGCCACTGAAGAAGAAGAAGAAGGTTTTTAGGCAGCGGTAGCTTTTTTCGGAGCTTCTGTTGCTTTCTTTTGCTTTGGCGTCTTCGGCTTCTGTGCGTCGGTGAGCTAAACGACGGATATCATGCTTGATATCCTGAATGTTGTCATGCAGAACCTTGCGATGCGTTCCGCTGCTCTGCCTCGTTTATCTCCTTTGCCTCCATTGTCTCCATTGCCGCATGGAGTCGTGTTGGTTGACGTGAAGAGTGTTGCTGACCACACTTGAAGCAAAATACAGATACAAAAAAAATACAGATGTTTGCTGATCTCAGCGTCGAACGAGAATGAGCAATCCACGAATGCGACATTTTTCACGATGCGATCGATTTGCGTTTTTCAACTTGTACCCCCGATATGTTCCTGAAAGACGTAATCCTTGAGTTTGAGCTTGAGCTTGGGTAGACAGTACATTTCGTAGTTGCTCTCCGTGATTGACCTGAACCAACCAAATTGCACAAAGAACACACAGAATGACTCTTGGGACTAGCAAATCATTATCGTTGTGCAATTTCCGGTGAAATTGTCAATAACGACGCCGGCCACGTCCTTTCAGTCACCAGAGGAAGGGAAGGAATGTTAGTATGATATTCGCCGCCCGACGGCAAGAAGGGTCGCCTCTATAGCGTGGTTCCCTAGCGTTTATCAAGGAAGGGATAGTTGTTAGTGGGAAGGATTAAGAATCAGGATTCACTGCGGTAAGTGTTGTGATTTTTTTAAACGCGAGTTCTCGCGGGAAGGATGGTGGTTTATCGTACTGCGAACAATTTCATTTTTCTCATTTGGATCTATAGGCATCCTGAGAAGGATACCGGGAAAACATTTTATATTATAATATATCGTCGATGAATTGCGTGGGTTATCATGTCGCGAACTATTTCAGTTTCAACATGACGGCGGAGAATATCCGTAGGCATCCTGAAAAGGATACCGAAAAAAACCGGAAATATAACTACTCATCGATATACTTCGGAGTTTATTGAGTCGCGAACTATTTCATATTTGACATTGAACTGACGATGTATTTTTGGCTTATCGCTTCGCGACCTTTTTATTTTTATTTTAACATATAAACACATACATAAATACACACCTATCACAATATTTACAGAAACATACAGTATTCACAAAAATATACAAATGCGAAGCTACTAACGAATACAAAACACTCTTATACCAGACCTATTTAAAATTTAAGAAATTTGAAAATTGGTCATGGTTGCTCAAATAGAAAGATTGCAATTCTGAAATAAGGAACATTGTTGCTAAGCCACGTACCTAGACATGACACAATTCACAATTGCTACAACAATATTTGGAACCTATCTCGGAATTTATTGATTAAGTCTATAATGGGGAAATGCGGAGCAGAATAACGGGGATCATAGATTAGACATGAATTCCAAGCGAGGAAGAGCGAGAACACATGAAGCTACATTACATTTGTTCTACATACGTATAGTTCCCGAAAGACGTAATCCTACGTCAAAAGTACTTTTTTCCATCATCATCGTTACTAAGGCCGATATTTCACCACATCACGAAAACGAAACGAAATGAAATATTGAAAACATTGATGAATTATGTTGATTTCAAACTGGTTCTCCATGTTACATACGCTACATTCTGTTGATTCCATTTGAAAGATGAGAAACATCTAAATTAGTGAGTTTAACACCTTCACGTATAACGTCGAACCACACTCGTGGCGATTAAACTGTGCCAGAACGTACAACATCGAACCTCACTCTTGATCTATCGATGTGAAATGGATACATGCTCCAGGCGTGTGATGATGCAGGACTCCTACGATCGTAAGTAAGATACACACACTCAGCAGAGTATCGAAACGTGCTCGTGTTTGGGCCCTATTGTTGGAAATTAAATCGTACGGCAAGGGGTTAATAATGATTTTACAAATAAAAAACTTAGAAGTTAGTGTTCTCAAATGTATTATTTTATTATTTTCTCACAAGAATCCATTAATAATTTGATTGTTCCTATCAACAAAATTAAAACTCCCTAAACGCTTTACAATTTGTCCTTTGAGACCCATCTTCTATTGATTTTAAATTCGCTGCAATATCTTTTGAAACAACTCCCGGTGAGCCTTCAATTAGAATCTTCAAAGACCATGATTTCTAATCCACTGTTCTCCAAATAGCCAAAGAACCTTCACCTACACGTTGAAATATTTCAATAATTGAATTAGTAAATAATATTTTTTCATTAAAAATGGGATAATAATCGGGTCTAAAATTGTATATAACCGAGTCTGTAGATAATCGGGTCCGACCTCTAATCAACCCTTTAGCAGAATTTCTGGTTTTCATTCAAATAAAAAGATATAATTGAGTGAAAAAACTTCAGAAAATATTTTTTTCTTTAACTTGATTTAGTTTTAATCATCAGTTAATTCAGCTACCTCATTGGTGCTCGGTCTGTCCTTCCTATACGCGAGTATAGGAAGTTTCAAAAGCAGATTTGATATTTTTTATATTATGTCTCATCCTCAACGTATGTTGTTGGCTGTACACTGTCTAGAGTGAAACAAAAAGAGAAATCACAAAGTGAAATAATTTATACCTCTTGCTCGGTGCACCGTGGCATGTGTGGAATCGATCTGCACATCAGCAGAGAAAAGGAACAAACGCAAAGTACAGTGGAACCTCGATTATCCGCGAGCGAATGATCCGTGGAATACCTGATTTTTTTCTAAATTTAAACTATATTTGTACTAGGGAATCGAGGAATGTTGAAACTAAAAAAAAGTCACAGGAGGGTTGTGTCCGAGACACGACCGCATAGTTGACGTAGGATTTCGTTGGGCTATCTGTTGATTTTGTATATGTTTGAAGAGTTGCATCGTTAAACTCTTTGATAATTATTTGGTGGCCCTGAAAAGAGCAATTTTGTTTGGTTGTTGGGTATTGTTTGTTCACTCCGCAAGTGTTTACCGAGTGATGATGACAGAAGTATGGTGAACAGTCGTGGGGTGGTGCATATCAGATAGAAGATGCCGAAGTGGAATGAGATATGATGAAAACCGCCCTCTGTGACCCTAGACGAGATGCCTCCTTTGTTACGTATGGATGAAATAAAGGAAAAAAACACACCAATGTAATAAACGATAATTACCAATACCGAACACAATTATAAATTTTTCTCATCAGTAAAAACATGTAACTTTAATATAGAGAAAACATATTTGAAAAGGAAAAGGTAATTTTTTTTTTTATTTTTACTTTCTGACTGTTTACTCAACCCAATTTTAATTTTAATTGGACTAACAACACCTAATACTATATGTAGAGTATATGAGAAATTCCTTTTTCTAATATTTCTTCACTTTTCCAACTTTTCTCGCCGTATGAACTTTCCTTGGATGAAAATGAACACAACAAAACAGACAGCTTAAGCCGAATGACCCGTTCTCGACCGGGAACACACCTTGGTTTTCATTTATGAAAATTGAAATAAATCGTTTCATATACCGAGTCATTTTTAACACAACTGCTACCATATAAAATTTTACAACCGAGCAACCAACATTAAAGTTCCAAATTTAAAATTTCATATATTTGCAATGCCGATTTCCCTCAGACACCTTGGTTATGATGTCTATTAGCAATGCCGATTTCCCTCGAACACTTGGTTATGATGTCTCTGTTAGCGAACACATTTCGGTGGGAATAAAGGCCCCCTTACTTTCATGTATTTGCAATGTCGTTTTCCCCCAGGCAGCTTGGTTTTGATGTCTCTGTTAGTGAACCGCCCCATGTATCGCCGATTTCGACCCATTAGAAGCGGATATTTCCGTTAGGATAGGGGTTGAGATTTTTCAATTGTTCGATAGTTAATTTCATAACTCATATTATTTTATTCAATTTAAAAAATTGTTATGAAGTGCCAAAATCGATTGACGCAAAATTTTCATCAATCCATCATGACATGACTGAGCAATAAGCGTTTGAAATTGGACAATTATCACGATGTGCTCGATTTTCGATTTTCAATTTGTACCCCAATATTTTCCCGAAAGACGTAATCCTACGTCAAAAGGAACAGATGTGTAAGAAATGCCTTCCAGAACTGTTTGCATCGTCTTCTATCATTTCCTGGACTTTCTTTCCTTTTTTTTCAATTTGCGGGTCTCTATTTCTTTATTTACTACAACTCTTCCTATTCATTCGTATCCGAATTTGCGAGTGGAGACCAAGTTAAAGTCATATTAAATTCGCTATTGTTTCTAATTTGAAGTTTTTTCTATCAACAAAGTCACAAGTCATGAAGCATCATAATATTCTTTGTACAATATGGGTCAGCTAACTTTCAAGCAACCAACTTAGTTCAGAGCTATGGAACTTCCTCCTTCAGATTACCGTTGTTGCATCTTGATGTCGATGAAGCAGAAGATGCAGCATCACTCTCCGACCACTCATTACACTGATTCCGGTTATGATGAGCTGAGAGTATTTGAGATTGTGACCAACTACTGTGACCAGTTGAGATCGGATTCAGTCTCTCTTTCAAAAATGTTAGTGCGTTTAATCTGAAGTCTATGCTGTCCGAAGGAGTCAACTGTTTCATAAGGGGTAGCAAACTAAGCAAAAACATTCTGTCGGGATCATTTTCGTCAGGCAGCGATGATTCGACGTTGCTCAGTTCTGCCAAATGCTGCAAATCACCGCCATCATCCGCTACTCCGGTTTGTTTTCTTTTCTTCGATGCTGTCTCGTAACTAACTGTCGAATCGGTGATCTCGAGTGGCTCTGATTTTATGGTCAAACCATCTTCTCTATAGCTTATCGTAGTGAGGAAGTTGTCTTCCGCAACTTTTTGTTCGATTGCTGTTCCATTCTCATGTTCATAAGCCAAATCGGAAAACAGCATGTTGTCAGAAGGGTTTTTTGATTCTGAGCATTGACGCAAGAATGACAACGATTCATAGTAGGGCCAAAGATGTTTAGTTTTTGTTCCAGTTGACGGAGTTTTGTTCCTTTCGCTCCGTAAGACGCGCATATAGTTTGAACGCAGTGTATGCCATTTTTTCCTTAGTTGAACTTCTGAAAAAAAAACATGTGGATAATAACGGTTAGGATAATATTGCTTTATAACTAATAAGACAATGGATAACCACATCGCATGAATGACCCAAACATGTACATTAGGGTGGCAGCGAAAATGGTCATGTCAAATTTCAAAAACTGACCATGTACATTTTGTTTATCGGTCCAAAAAATGATCTGTGCGAAGTTTCAGTTCAATCGAACATGATTTAGGGGTGTCCCAAAGCACTCAAAGTTTTGATTTTTTCATCCTCGAAAATCCTCTAAGGAGGGGAGTAAAGGAAATTCAGAAAATCGATTTATTTTTTCAGTGCCAAATGACTTAAAAATGCATAAAACGTCGAGATATGGTGTTATCCCGAAAAAAAAAATTTAGGCCGAAAATCGACTTTTTGGGACTTACCCTGAGAGGTAATGAAGGTATGGGAAAAATTATTATCGAGTTTAAAGAATCGACCATGTACATTTTGTTTATTGGTCCAAAAATGATCTGTGCAAAATTTCAGCTCAATCGGACATGATTTAGGGGTGCCTCAAAGAACTCAAAGTTTTGATTTTTTGGCCACTCAGGCTAGATCCCAAAAAGTCAAAACTTTCAGTGCTTTGAGACACCCCTAAATCATGTCCGATTGAGCTGAAACTTTGCACAGATTTTTTTTTTTGCCTAATAAACAAAATGTACATGGTCGGTTCTTTAAATTCGATAATTTTTTTTTCCATACCTTCATTGCCTCTCAGGCTAAGTAACAAAAGGTCGATTTTCGCCCAAAAATTTTTTTTTCGAGATGATACCAGATCTCGACGTTTCATGCATGTTTAAATAATTAAGTATCGAAAAATCCATTGTCACCCTAATGTACATATTGTTATTTTCAATTTCTTTGTTTGTCTTAGATTGCCTAAACCACCCAACTCATTTCTCCCATTATTTACCGAGTTAAATCCATTTATTTACCGAGTTAAACCTTTCATTTCTGTACTGTTTCTGTACTATTTCTGAATCAGGCAGCTTCCATTCGGTTCCTATAACGTTCCTGCAGAGCCTTTCAATACAGAGATATTGTTGTTTGAATGAAAAATTACCCCTGCTTCTTCGGTGATTAATTGTTCAACAAATAATGATCGCATCGCAAATCGAAAGGCAATTTTGAAAAGTCCAATAAATTCTGTATATGGATAATTTTTTACATTGACGAAAAAAAAAAAATTTTCGAATTTATTGCATCGATTTCAAAAAAGTGCCAAAACTTGTCTGTGCCAAAATTCAAATTGCATGAAACATCGAAATCTACTGTCATCTCGAATTTTTTTCTTTGTCAAAAATCGACTCACTTGGGCATGAGCAGACGTCAAAATTTGAGTTTTTGGAAAACCGAAAAATCACCCAAATTTTTTTTTTGTCAAAAATTGATTGAATTGCACTCAGTCGTTTTTCCGTATAAGAAAAATTTTCGACAAAAAAAATTGTTGGTAGCAGTAAATCTGCAATCTAAACAAACGTTTCATGCAATTCAAAGACATTTGGCATGTTTTGGGAAACAGTAAATCGGGCTAATCAAAATGAGACAATTAGGGCGTTTAGATAACTCTCGACATTTTCTAGTTTTTCAATTGTTTATCTCATGGAAAACAAAATTTTATTAATTGTGTTAGATGCGTAGAAATATTTCTTATCAATTGATGCAAACATCTTTTCGATCAATTAAGAAATTATAAGCATTCGAAATCTTTAATTGTTTCCTGCATATTCTGTGTTCAGGTTTTCATTTTACCCCCCATATATTCCGGTTAGACGTTCCATGTCAAAATCGGCAATTACTTTTTGAATAACCCATTAAAAAACTACGCAAACCCATTAATCTTTTTCAAGATCACCATCCAGTTCAAAAGAATCATGTTTTTCTCGGTATCAATTATAATTGAATAGGGTAGTAGTACCTATCATCGCAATAGTACCTATTATGGTAATACGAGTAAGTTTTTTATTAGATTAGATAATAAATCTTATTTTTAAAGGCTCTAATATGATTTTTAAACATCAGAAACCTCTTCTTTGTCGATTTTGGTACTTGATTCCATGCGAAACATTGTTCTTTTGTTGAAAAATTTAGTTTTAAAATAGTGTGTTCCATTGATGTTTGCTTCTTAGCATTTTGCTAAGGGGCTGTCCACATACCACGTGGACAAAAAAAGTAGAATTTCAGACACCCCCCTCCCCTTCCGTGGACAAGCATGGACATTTTCTATACCCCTTCCCCTGTTGTCCACGTGAATATTTCTCCATTTCTTGGAAAAAATAATCGTAAAAATAGTTGAATTGCGCCTAAATTTAAGTTTATGTTTGTTTCTATTCTCTATTCTATGTTTGAACATTCTAAACTTGTGAACATAATTAATGGAGGCGATTTCTTCTCAATTCTTTGAACAGCTTTGAGGAACAGCAATTCGTGAAGCTATTTGTATTGCTGTTTGTTTTCTTCCAAATTTCATTTACCATGTGATCACGTTATAAAACATAATATTTACGTTATAGCAAAACATCACATGTGAATCTAATCTCGGACATTTTCTTTTTTAAACCGACGTGAGCGTGTGCACCGTTTTGTTTCACAATCTTTCCTCATTCTTCATGCAACTTGCAGAATTCATCATCGCAGAACTTCTTTGTTTTCTCGTCAAAAAACTGTGTCCAATGAGTCGAAATTATTTTTTTTATCCCATTTGTTTATTTAGGTTCATTAGCATTTTATCGTGTACATGTCACGTGTTTTTGTCGAACCTATGAATAGCGCATTATACAGCTGCCATATTAGGCGTAAGAGTATTCCTTTTTATACCATTGCATATGGTACATTACACAATAGCCATTAAGGCGTAAGAGTATTCTATCTGTTCTTCCATTGTCCAGCTAGACCACCGGACAGCGGAGACAGTTGATATGTTCATTGTTGTGTTATTAATAGCCCGATGTTTCTTGCAGAGCAGAGCAGTTGTAAGGATGAATCGATCTTATTTCGATCGTGGATCGATCTCCATCGCTGATAATTGTTGCGTAGTAGTTATTCTGTTACAACACAAAGATGGACAATTGAGGACCCTGTGTTTTGAACTCACGATCGATCGCTTACTAAACGAACGCGCAACCAATGTGGCTACGGAGTCGAAATTTTTGACCTTCAATATTTTTTATTCGAGATCTAATCAAGTGATAAAAAAAATGCAATATCTGATGATAGCGGGCAGACTATCACATCCTAGTCAAAAAAAAATTTAGAGTTTTAGGGCTTTTGAAGAAACATGGGGTTTGGCATTAATCTGGAAGAGGACGCCTTGGCCAATTCTGAACGTTTTTTCTAGATTTACGATTTTGATTCGTTTAGTTACGAATAGTGCTTGTTTAAATTTATCGATTGGCTGTTTGGTAGAAGCTTATAATGCAGAATGTTTCTCCTATCTCACTAGACACGAACAATGACTCTCGGCAGGTGAAGATCGGCTTTGAAGATATCTAATGATGGTTCATTCCGCTCACCTCAAAGATTTTTTTCGCTCAACATTGTTGTAAAGGATAATATTTTTCTTCGCCTGACACTATTTGCTTCAAACTGCAAGTTTTCATTGCATTCGTGAAGCGAGTTGTTGATGGAGATACGATCCATTTAATGTTTTCGGTCAAAAGGTGTAGGACTCATACATTGTAGCGTTTCGTAATCAAGTTTCACCACGTGCTCATGAACATAGATACATAGATAGGAAGACTTCTCTAAAGATATATCCCCGTAAATGAATTCTTCAATGGCACTAACGTTCCTAGAGGAACTTCACCGTCTCAACGTAGTATTACTTGCGTCATTTTTATTAGTACTTAGTTGAGATTTCTATGCCAAATAACACGCCTTGAATGCATTCTGAGTGGCAAGCTCTAGAATACGCGTGATCACAGTGCAAGTCGGAGGAAATTTCTTTGACGAAAAATTCCCCCGACCAGAACGGGAATCGAACCCGAACACCCGGCATGTTAGTTATGACGCTAACCACTCGGCCACGGGAGCACCGAATTTGTTGTTGGAGTTCTTGAATAACATAAACGAAGCGGTTTTTACATTGAGAGCGGAAACTGAATCAAAACATCGAAAAGAATGTCGTATATTTTTAATATTACAACATTCCAACATGCTTTGATGGCATCTGAATCCTGCCGATAGTAGCGTTCCAATTCTGATCGATAATGATGACGCAAGATTCTTTAAAATCAATGAAAATAAATCGATCGCTCTCAGCTCATGTGCGATACTCTCTGAATACAAATTTCAGCAAAGAATTTGAACGATATGAAGAAATATGAAATTTCCACCGCGCAGTACTATCAGACAGCAGAAATACGAATAAATTTTCTTGCAATGCAGAATATTTTTCATATATTGTTGAATACAGATATATATTTGTTATTCAAAACATGTATTAGTGTCCACGCGGATGTAATCTATACCCCCTCCCCCTCACCGTGGACAAACGTGGATATTTTCGTAACCCCCACAAACCGCCCCCCCCCCTAAGTTGTCCACGTGGTATGTGGACAGCCCCTAAGGAATATGCAGTCGAAATATTGAGATTTTTATGTTGTTAAGTGGCTGTTTTGATGCAAACAGAGTGTAGACGCATACATTACAACCTGCTTGATGATGATTCGACAAATTTATACGAATTCATCGAAATAAACATGTATTTTTGAATTGATCCATAATTGGTACAATTTTACACCTACGTGCCAATTATCGCAATAATGAAAGCTGCCCTGTTCCTATTATGGTTGTACAAAATCGCTGCAAAGCCTCACGTTTTCACGCTGTGCAATTACATATCAGGGCGCTTTTAAACGCTCAGTAGTGTAGTTAAATAGCACTATGCGTGTCCGACTGAAGTATATCTGTTTGATCCACTCTGTTGAAAATTTAATTTTAGGCGATTGTGTTAATATCCTTTGTTCAGTTTGTCCTGAAGAGAAACAAAAACTGCATCACAACCCTCGACACAAAGTTACAGCGTTTCTAAAATCACTTAAAATCTTCGACTTCGCGCTCCGTTCCCATAATTTTTGTCGAGTGTAGAATCAACGACATAGTACAGGTCGAACTCGATTATCCGGAGTATTGTTTTTTTTTCACTCCGGATAATCGAGTCAAGAAAACCCCTTTGTAATTCTCCTGTCAGCTAGCAGAACCTGGCAACGAGGAGCAGGCAGTTATTTTACAACCGGGAAGCACATAACAACAGTCTAATCTAGAGATGAAACGGATATTCGGTACCCGGCCTATCCAGTCAATATTTGGTATCCGGGCGGATACCGGAATTTTCAAAACTGCCTTCTGATTTGGGAATAATCGCATTATTGAAAAAGTATTCATTGGAAAAAGGGAAACTTTTCATTCTATTAAAACTTTTTTCTGTAGTAAAATTACCTACAGGATCCATAAATCAAATGATTGATAAGATTAATTGTATTTACTATAGACTTGATTAATAAAACACTGTGTCAATCTACAAATTCTTAAAAAAAACAGAAAGAATCGATTTTTTTATTCCAGTATTGTTATCTTCTACACCTACACACAAAAAGATAGAAGCATTGAAGTATTTCATTTCAAAACTTGAAGCTTTAAAATTATGTATATCCCATCTTCATGCGTTGGTTTCTCACAAGTTTACAGCGTTACTAAAATCACTTAAAATCCTCGACTACGCGCTCCGTTCCCATAATTTTTGTCGAGTATAGAATCAACGACATAGTATTGCATACTAGGAATTAGATTTAGAGGCATAGTTTTATTTAAAAATTATTATTGAAGTATTATTTGAATCTTACTAAGACTTTTTCCATGTGACACCGACTATTACCATAATGGGTACATGGAAGTGGCTTTTTCAAACATGTTTTTATACAATTTAGTCAATTAATCATCGAAATATCAGTGAGAATCTACAAAAACAGAGTGCTAGAAAAACTGCTAAAGAAGAAGTATACTTTTGTATACAAGCTTCTATTGTCAGTGCAATACAGAACCTTTTCCGTCACCGTTTGGAGGATTTTCAGAGGACGCGTTCCATTCCATATGTCGGGTAAGATTACACCAGCGCATTGAAAATATGTTTTATTAACAAATTCCCAGCGGCCAATCTGCATTGAATATCTAGATGACTTCCAGAGTGCTCGTGAGGCAAAATTATACTAGACAATTCTCGACTCAAGTAGCACATCGTTCTTTCGATGCAACGCAAACTGTTTTACTTTCGGGGCTTGCAATATTGGAATCGTTTTATTCTGATTGTAATCTTAAATCAAATAACCTTTTTAAAAAAAACAATGCAAATAGGCTTTATTAGTAGTAGCAATTGTTTTCTATTCTTTGATTTTTTATTAATATTGCCCGAAAAGTTATTTCAAATACTTATATAATAACTTATTTGTATCGCTCTTCAGTTCATGTAGTTCCAAATTCTATTCATGTAGTATTGATCACGCTCTTCCTACCAGCATATCTTAGAGTTTGAAAATATATGAATTCGTTGGCTGCACGAAAAGCTCAGTTATGGCAACTATATGAAATGGTGAGTTGAAGTTACTATAACAGATATTCATTCTTTTTCATCGCATTTGTTCTGATGCGTATGAATACCTATTTAATCATTTATGTAATAATCACACTATAATAACTGGTATTAAGCCCAAAATGCTACTCCTTCAAAATCGATTTTCGGGAAAATTCGAGAGAACCAACGACAAATACACATCTGCTTTTCTAAAGGTGTTTCCAAAGCAAAAACGAAAACACTATTGATGCCATCCGACATTTGCAGCCTAAATAATCCTACTAAAATCAGAAACATTTCTTCGATGACTTCAAAGTACTTAAAACACTGCACAATCAAGAAAAAAAAAGAATCACAACGGAATCGATAATCTATAATCAAACGACGCATAAAATAACATCTGAAGAAAAGTAATTCGCCTGCAGAAAATCTCCGAAAAACGAGTGTCTATGGAAAAGAGTTTTTCTGAAGACTTCTGAAATGATTTAGCACAATTGAAAACTGTTTTAATTGAAGCTGATCGAGGTACTATTCAAAAAAAAAATGTGTTGAAAGCATTCGAATAAAAAACAACCAATGGGTTTGGGCATACTTCTTTACTGAACTTTGGCTGCGAGAAACTAGTTAAGACATTGAAACGATAATTAGAACAAAGAAAACAATATTTTGAATGCCTAAAATGCTTCAATTTGAAGAAAATATTTTCAATTCGACTAATTCCATAAAACGTAGAACTGTCAAGCTTAATTCCAAATATATAGAGCAGGAAGACTTATCGCTTGTGATTACAACCATGCCATTGATCGTATTGATCGTGGCACAGAATATGTAGTCCAACCCCAGATTCAAAACCTCCTTAAAAAAAAAACAAATGTCGTAATAACATATGCTGATTAACGGCAATCTCCCTTGTAGCACCCCAATCTTTCTTTCGGTAGGACAAAGTGATTCTTAACACATTAAGGACCGCACGTTTTGGAGCAAACTTGATCGTTTAATTTGTTCGAATTCCACGAATGAGATTATTTCCTTTCGATGTCGATGAGACGAAGGCGAGTCATCGGTAGGACTCATTAGATTTTTAGCAAAACAAGGAATTAACCTTCAAGTGTAGAAAACACGGGTTATTTCATGTGATCCATCCGTAGCAGACGGAACACGAAACACGAGAAATCTCGTGAGCGTTCCGCAATGTGTTAAAAAGCTGCTCTCCGGTGCTGAGCATACCTAACTCAGCCGTATCAAAGATAACGTCGCCAAATGGATGCTAAATTCGGAAAGTATTCGGGAACGAGAGTACTCTCCGTCAGAAATGGTGGACTGATTCTGCTTCTTTCAATACAAAAGTGCAGAACTCTGTTTTGAGCAGGTATTGTAGAGATTTGGATAGCACTCGTTTCGCTAAGTCCTTCTCAAATTATTTGGAAAATCCTCCAAATATTCCGGTCATTTCATCAGGTTATAAAAATCCCACATGTGCGTTCGGGATAAAAATGTATCAGCAGTTCGCCATGTCAAATTTACTCTCGTGAATACCTGGACCTAGAACACAGAGTTCTATTCATGCTGAAATATGACGTAGCTTATATGTTGAAAACGATGATCCTCCGATGATGGAAGCTTGATCGCTCACCGTTTATGTAAGTTTCATTCAGAATACATATTTCAGCGAAGAAGTTCGATGATATGGAAAAATATTCGACATGACCATTCTATGAATAAATATGGAGTACTCAAAATGGACAGAAAGTTTCAACACTCTTGAAAATGCAGAACAGATTTCATATATTTTTGAAAACAGATCTGAATGTACTTTTAAAAAATATTTGTTTAACGCGTCCACGTGGACATTATCTGTACCCCAACCCTCCTCACCGTGGACAAGCGTGGTCATTTTCGTACCCCCTACCCCCCTTAAAGTTGTCCACGTGGTATGTGGACAGCCCCTAATCTACTAGAAAAAAAAACATAATAAAAATAACGAAATATTTAAGGTTTACCTGGGATGTTAAATTCTTCACTAATATTCCTCCACAATGCAGCTGTGACATTTCGGTTGCTATGATTTTTGTCACTCGCGTCATAAATCGGTCTGTTTTCTTTCACCTTCCGAATGAAAAGTTCAACATCCATCGCGTTCGGTTGTTGACTCATGACTGGCAGAAGGTAACGTCTCGAGTCAAGATAGAATGAATCGAATTCGACTGGCACTGAGCGTGAGTGAATAATAGTGAATCTGATTCTTCTTGATTCGACTGAGTGCCCCGCCACACAAAATGCACTCAGTTTGTTTTCTGGTTTCAGTTTGCCATGAATGAGCAGGCAGTGGGCAACTGAGAGAAAATGGGAAATATAGAGAGAGAAAAAGGAATAGAACACGAGCTGGTTTGGTTTGACTCAACTGATGCGAGGGCATGGAGATCTCGAATCAGATTCGTGGTTATTCGGATTAATTCTTTGCAATACCCAGAGAAGGTTTGATTCATTTGTGTTGAATGTAATGGTTCTAGAAATCGGATCCTTTTACTTCAACTGTGATATCCTTTACTCAAACTAATAGAGCAATATAAAGCCCCGTTCACACTCAGATGCTTACACAGAAGGTAGCATTTGAGACAGCATCCCACACTTAGTGGTGTGAAAAAAACAATTCATCTACCCGAAAGAATTTTTCAAGAGTAGCGAAGATATATGTTAATATGATTGAAGAACCATTTCAAATACAAAAAAAAAATTTAGATAATAAAAATATGAAAATATTTAAAGGCGGTATATTCATAAGTTAGGCAATTTTACCGATGGCGAGAAAAGCCCTGAACCAGAAAAGAGGAGAACATAGCTAGAGGGCAACAGTATTACAAAATCTACAGCAGAAGCAGAAAATAGCGAAACCATTAGCTTAAACACAAAGAGAACCACCGAAGAGGCCTTGCAGTTATGTCTTGAACAGCGAGCTGCTGCTGCTGCTGCTGCTGCTGCTGATGCTCAATGTTAGGTGGGATTCAGTGGGTGACAAGTGGGTGGTGGCACAGACAGCTCGCATCGCAGCATCGTGTCGAACGAGATGAATGAATTGCTTTCAATTGGAAATTCAATACGGTAAATAATAAAACCACTGGCCAGAAGAGGGGTCGACGGACATCGATGCGGGGGAGTGTATGAGACAAAAAGAGAGCGATAGAGAGCAGCGGTAGAAAAATATACTGCAATGGTTCTGTTGACAATATGCTTTGGCTCGATCCAAACAATCGGGGCCCCTTCGCACGATGATACCCAATGACACTGTAAGGCGGTGCTGGCAAGGATTACGAATTGGCTCCGAAAGAGCACCGACCGTTGGAAAGTGATTCAATTCAAAAGGGGAGATTTATTTATTGACAAACAGAATCAAAACGTTTCGAAGTGATTATGTCTCAATTGCGGCGGACAAGAACTGCATCCGAATGGGAGCTTTTGAAAGGTTTGCGGAAGTTCCTAAGAGGCTGAGAAGGTTTGTTGGACAACAATGGTTGGTGTAATGTAATGTGAAATTTAGATCAGATTTATTTTTTTTTCTTGTGTGAATTTTAGCTTTTAATTATATACCTTAAGAGTATCTAGGAACTTAAACCAGAAGAAGGGTTCTATCGTTTTCAGGGATACAAAATCGCATCATTATTAAGAGCATCATCATGCACAAACTTTTCTGTGTGCACAAATTATGTCATCAACAGTAATTACAAAAAAATACTAGATCAGTGATATTTTCCATTCAATTAGTGACTATTATTATATTGACTATAGAAAGTCACATATAGGGTGTTTGATAGCTGAATCGGAATATTGATGAAACAGATACTTCTACACAAATGGTCGAATCTTAACTATGACAGAATTGTTGAATTTTTCTTGTTTTGGGCTCTGTTTGTCTCAAAATGGTTCTAATTCAAAAAGAACACTACTTAAAATGATTCTGTCATTCGAAAGATGAATGAATTTGATAGTGAAAACAGTTGTAAAACATTTAAGACAGTGGTAGGTAGAGACAGGGGGTTTAGGTAGAGGTTATCAAATATGCCGTGAAGACATAATGGAGGAAAAATCGTAATTGAACATTCTAATTGAAAACTCAACAAGATGTGTTTGAAATGATATTGAATACTTACATATTAACACCACCGGAGCCGAAACACAAGTATCTTAGATAAGAGTCAATTTAAAGCAAACAGAGCCAGAAGAAAGACTCAATAATTCTGTCAAATGCGTGGAAGAATTCCTTGACGTAGGACAACGTCTAACAGGAATGTATGGAATATTGAAATGGAAATTTGAAAACCTAATATGTAGGAAATAATGAAAGATAGAAAGTAGTCACATATCATAAAGCATCCGAAAGCAAATAGTTTGTTCTTATATTTCCTTATTTTGTAACCGTCAGTCCCAGTGAACTAAATTTTTTCTAACGAAAAGCTCAACGTCAGTCCCTTGAGACCGACGCGGATTTAAACGTGTTAATGATTGTAAAATGTCAAGCTGCGTGCTAAATCTCAATTTTTTATTGGCCCTAATTGTGCTCCTCGAATTGTACCGACCAAAAATGGCAGTAACTGCGGAACACAATTTGAATACATCAATAACACTGCGAACACAATCCTTGCTATCCATCGTGCATGTCATTCTATCCAAGAGGGATATGAAAAATTAGACTTTGCTTTGTATTTCTTCCCTTATGCTGCTGGCACATATTACGGTTTCACTCGATACAATGGAAGCCTGAAAAGAAGCGCACATCAGGAGGAGCGTTAGCAAAGCAGCAACATCAACAGACGGTATACTTACTTTGACTTATTCATTGCTGTTATTTCAATCTCAAAAATCGACCAAAGTTATTTTTTGCATTATTTTGGTGGATTATTTGGAGAAAGTTTGAAAATTGACTAGAGGTGGATAAACCTTTTCTACGTGCTGAATAACCGATCTATGATCAAGGGCCTGGCCGGGTAAGGGAGTAAAAAGTGCCCCCAAACCAAATTACCAGCTGTATGGCAAATATGGTAGAGGATATTAAATAAGAAATTTTGGAGTTTTTTTTAACCCCGTATGTGGTTTAACATAGGATCTATACTGAAAAACGTACTTTTTCGTTTATTTCACGCCATCCTCAGAAGCTTCGAGATAAAAATTTAAGTACTAACAAAAATGTTGAAATTTAGATAATTTTTTTTGGATTTAGAGATTTAGTACTACTCTCATCAAATTCAAAATAAATTAAAAATGCCCAAAGTCCAAAAAAATTTTTTTCGCGCAATCCTCTTAAAAATTAAAGAAAAAATTTCGCTACATGTGGAAAAAAACAACACATACGAACGCACTTTAATAAAAATTAGAGCAAAAATGGGTCTCATAGTCATTTTTTTTACAAAATTTCGAAATGCCTGAAAATATATGTAATTATTTTTGTACCGCGAAAAACACTAAAAATTCTGAAAAAAAATCACATATACCTAAAATAGACGTAGGAAGAAATTTGAATACAAACTAGAGTAGTACTTAATCTCAAAATAAAAAGAATGATTAATTTAGAATTAAAATTAAAACTAATTTGAAATATTTTTTCGTATTTGATTTTTTGATGAAAAAATTGTTTGAAAATATTGATCGATGCACCTTAGTAACATGTACTTTCAGTATATTTTTTTGTATTTAGTACCCTATACAATATTTTCCATACAGCTGGTGATTTGTTTTGAGGGACTTTTTACTCCCTTACCAGGCCAGGCCCTTTAATGGGGTTTCCCGATTCGAAAAAAACCGTACAAAAATCATGCTTCTACACTAGAATACCCCCTTAAGAAACATTTTTGAATGATTTGCATTAGGAAAATTTTCACATTAGTATGAACACTTTCCGCATACCTCTTGATAACAAATGGACCCTTGATTATCGCGCTTCACGTTCAAAATTTTCAAATACCCTAAAAATGAAAGTATTCCGCAATTCTACCAGCAATGTAATCCAGGCGTGTCATGATACTGCCCATTCCACCTCATCATATAACATCCGGCATCGGTTATCCCCTAATTAGTTAGTGTTAGGTGTATGTCCTTTCCAGCAACACATTCCAGCTTGCTACCGGCGTTCAGACACAACACCAATAATATATTAAAACGGCGCGTAATCGTTTCGTCCTTCCACGAATCACCTATTGCCGGGCGAGCTGGGCAGGCGAAGAACGCCCACTTGGAACCACCCACAACCACCCTGTCGATGAGAAGAGTTAGCAAGCGAGATCGAGCGCGGGAGTGTTATCAGTTCAGCAGCAGCAACATATTTTCGGTACACCACTTCCCAAACGCTCGGGAAACACGCCAATCCAGAGGCGTGAAGCCGATTTAGTGGGCGGATGGAGATGATGAGAATGACGATGGCGATAATCGAATCGTGATGGATGTGAGTGAGAACCGACCTCTAAGGCTTCATGCAGAATTTGACAATCTACTGCGATCGACTAAAAAAGGAAACAAGCCATGTTTGATTTCTTAATTTTCATTCGATAGCTACGGGCAGATTCGTGGTGTTGTTCCGAGCTACCAAGCTGATCAAACATTCGGAAATGGAATTGATGCAATTTAAATAAATCATACTGTGGAACATATCAAGCATTCCTTGAACTCTTAACGCTCTAAATACTACTGCGCTGACATTAAAAAAAACTCTGCCCAAGAAACTGAGTCCTAAACAAAACCTCTCCAAACTAGCACGTCAATTCTGAAGAGATGTGTTAATAATGAACAAAAGCATGTACCATCGTCTACGTCCGTTTACTTTTAACCAGATGATCTTAGTATCATTTGTTATGCAAAACCCTGAACTGAACCAACATTTCAAAATTACTCTAAACAACAAAACTCAATTTAAGCAACCTGAACAACAGCTTCAAACTAGGCTGTTGGCGTATTCTGATCTTTTAACGATCTTAAATTCACCGAAGCTCTTAAGAGACTTTTTTGATATTTTGCTTTGAATCTTTGAAGCTTTCAAGATCTCCTTGAAAGAGAAATTGGCTTATTTTACGACGTTCATATCATTCGATGAATAATTCAACATAAAAGGTCAGGAATTCGATCACTGTTATTCAGTAGAACAGCAGAAGCCTGCTGTCTGAGCTAGACTTATTAAAACTCCAAGTTCCCAGTTTCAATTGTGATGCGTTCGCTCTTCGAGATACATGGCTTTCAAAAGATATTGAACTGAACTTCCACAATGTTACCATTCGGCTTGTTCGACTAGATCAAGCCGATCCATACGCAGTGTTGCCACATTTCCATCTGTACTAGAAGGATAAAAAACCTTCCTCATCTGTACTTTTTCTTTTCAAAACCTGTACCGAAATCTGTACTCTCTGTGGGTTATTAGCGTAAAAAACACTCGACAAAAAAATAAGAGAAACAGAGAGCGAAGTCGGAAATTTTAAATGATTTTTGACATGCTGTAACTTCGTGAAAAATGGACGCATATCGATGGGATGTACATCATTTCAGGTATTATGCATGAAAACGCAAGTTACGAATCCTTCGTTCTGAGAGTCGCGTAGGATTTTGTACTTTTGGTACGATTTTTCTAATTCTTATCACATCATCATCTCATCATCGATATCAAACTTTGAAAAATCGGCTAGAAGAAACGACTGAACATATCAATATGTTAGTTCACAGATGTTTAGGGAATAAATTAGGCTAAAAATTTGCCTGCAAACATTAGAACTTACTGTGATAGTTGCTCGTTTCGTCTTAGGAGTTGGCAGCACCATCTCAGATAGTAGTGAAACGTTGTGGGTGTAAAGACATGGGCCATTTAAGCAACTTTGCATACTTGAAATATTCGAAAAAGAATTAGACTACTTTTTGGAAAAAGCCAATTTTTTTTTCTCAATTTTTTACAAAAATTTATAACTTCAAAACTATGGTACCTATAAAATTCTTGTTAAAGGATGAAATATAGGAAATTGTTTTAATTTGAAAAAAAATATATGAAAAAAAATTTTGACAAAATTTCGCCGACAAAAAAGCTATTTTAAAAATAAAAATTCATTTTTCTCAAAAACGTATTTTTTTTAAATTCCCAAAAATATATATACGAATAGCCCTTAAGATTTCCAACAAGTCGTCCATACATCGGAAGATGGGCAATTTACAGGGAAAAAGTTTTTTTGGAACATCAACGTTTTCATGTTTTCTTTGAAAAAACTACAACTTATCCTAACTTTGTTTAAAGTCAAGATAGCGATATAGTATATTCGACAAAGTTTAAGGTCTTGTTAAAATATGAACTTTTGTCGAAGATCTCAACTTTCTATCTTTCATAGCTTTTGGAGTACAAGTCATTTTTGTATGAAGGCACCTAAAAAAAAAAAATGCTTTGCTCGTAACATTCTTGTGTGTGAATTCTCACGTTTGACATATTCTTGACATGTTTCTAAATAGAGAAAAGTTAGCAGAGCATTTAAATTGAGATAATTTATACATAAAAATGTTACAAATTAAACATTAATAGTATTTTTTCAAAGAAAAAAAAAATGAAAAAGTTGTTGTTCGAAAAACTTTTTCCATGTTAATGTGCTCATCGTCCGATGTATGGAAAACTTGTTGGAAATTTTAAGGGTTATTTATATTTATTTATTAAACCGTACACCACATCGGTACGCATCACAACACATCAACAAACCAACCCAAGCAGCCATGTCTGGACATGGTAAAGGAGGAAAAGTGAAGGGAAAGGCAAAATCCCGCTCGAACCGTGTTGATCTGGAGTTCCCCGCAAGGGTAGCTAGGCCGAGCGCGTTAGTACCAGTGCACCAGTCCACCTAGCCGGCGTTATATAGTTTCGGCCGCCGAAGCGATCGAGTTAGCTGGCAAAGCTGCTCGCGACGATAAGAAAACCCGCATTCGGAACAGAACACATTCGGTTCGGTGGACATCAAGACAACAGGCATTGCAGCGAGTGGCGAATGGCAAACGCAATCGCAAAACGGCATCAGGTAGCAGAAGAAAAAAGTTTGTTCTTTATACAAACTGCTTTGGTGGCAAATCCAGAGCAAGGCGGCATCGAGGGCGTTCGAAATGGTTTTCTTCAATACCACGAGTACTAAGTTTTCTAAATTGGAACCATTCCATAAAACAAGGCGCTTTACAAGGCCATTAAACCTTCCAAAAAAAGAGTTTAGGAAATAAAGTTCAATGCGTTCTAAAACATTATCCAAAATAATAATAAAACACAAATTGATGTTTTCATAATTTGTTTGCCAGGATCTGATGAGTATGTGAATTTGGCAGTAGTTCTGAGCTTATTGATAGTTGGGGACTTTCAAGATTATTCAATTTTCACCAACTCTTAAATTGTTTCCAGATTGAAAGTACAGTAATTTACAATTAGTTCGACATTAAGCTAATTGGACGGACATGTAATGCGACTTATTTAGTTGGAAATTTTTGTAAACATAGAAATCCAAATTATGACCCCACATTGAAAGTCGACACTGTACCACTGTCATCGCAAATGTTCAATTACAGGTTAAAATCGCCTCCAATGCGATACTGAGTGGCGCTTCGGCACGTCGCATTGAATGTAATTTACTGTACAACATGTGAAAAAGCTGGATGGGAAGAAATTTTCCAACTGTGAAGGCTGTGGCGAGTGGCAACAAATCTCTAAACAGGAAGGTTTAGCCGAACAAGATGAGGATATCGAGTGATAACAAAACAATAAACTCTTTAGATTGAAGATAATTTTGTGATCCTGAAAAGGACCCTTTTTAGCCTGCATGTGAATCCAACGAGCGAACAAATCGTAATGAATGTATTTTTTTGCCATCGCTCCCTTTTAACGCTCATTCCATCGTCTCGTTGGACTCGCCCCTCTGACTGAGTCTGCCGATTTGTCTCTATCCTGTGAGTGTGTACCGCTAGAGTATAAAACACGCGGACCCCAAAAAAATATCTTATTTTCTTTCAAACCGTAAACCCATGTGGTTGTACGGCATCGGCATCGTGGACGTAACAAAGGAGGACAAGTTAAGGGAAAGGCAAAGTCTCAATCGAACCGTACAGGTCTCCAGTTCCCTGTTGGTCGCATTCACTGATTGCTCCGCAAGGGTAACTAGGCCTAACGGATTGGTGCCGGAGCACCATTATACCTAACAGCGATTATAGAGTTTCGGCCGTCGGAGTGCTCGAGTTGGCTTGCAAAGCTGCTCACGACAATCAGAAAGCCCGCATCAAGAACAGAGCAGCTTCGGTTCGGCGCTCATCAAGGCAACAATTAGTTTCAGTGAGTGGCAAAGTGTTTCTCCGGCACGTCGCATTAAATGTAATTTACTGAACAACATGTCACAAGCTGGATGGGAAGAAATTTTCCAACTGTGAAAGCTGTGGCGAGTGGCAAACGCAATAGCTAAACAGGAAGGTTTAACCGAACAAGATGGGAATATCGAGTGATAACAAAAACACAACACCAAAGGTTCTTTTCAGAACCATCAACATATTCATAAAGAGTAAACAGTAAACTAATCCATTTTTCAGGTAGATAGGTAGGTATTCACGTAGGAGAAGAAAATAAAACAATATATTAAAATTATATATTTAACAAAAGCTGTCCCCTGTGTCCTACGTCACTCCGGTTATGTCCCCGACATTACCCACCCATCTTTTATTTTTTCAGGAGTCTTCATACAAAAATTACTTATATTCCAAAAACTATAAAATATAGAAAGTTGATGTCTTCGACAAAAATTTATATACAATCAGAGAGGACCGCATCGAAATCGGCCGTTCTTCAGCTGATTTAACGTGGAATTGCTATTCAGCTTTTCTAAAATCATTAGTCTTAATTATTTAGCAAAGGTGTTTGATTTTATTGTTAAATTTGCTAATTAAATGAGTATGATAAATAAACTCAATAAAATCCAAAAACAAAACAAAAATGCAATCGAGCTGGAATGTTACCGTTTTGTCTCATATTCCGAACACTTAAGCTTTGATGGCCATTGAACAGTGTCTCATTACTCAAAATGGTACGTCTTCGCGAAATTAATTTGAGTTTTGAATACAACAGAGCCTTCTTTTTCAATTGGCTACAATAAAAGTAATTATTGATTGTATTTGCTTTTTATTGAAAAAATTACGATGCTTGTTTTTTACAGAATTTGCTATCGCAAACATTTTATCATTGATTTGGACTGTCACTTTTTTGCAAATGCTTGATACTATGAATTATAGGCTGTGTCGATACCTGTAATTGATGTTAAAATGAAAGCTATAACCCAAAGAAAATCTGTGTTTTCATTATTCAATTATCTATAACATAAAAGTTCAGTTAATTTACATTGCAAAATGATATGTTCGGAATTTGAGACTGTTCGGAATATGAGACAAAACGGTACATGCTTTTGACAATCGTCCAGACTATTCGAGATTTTTTTTATGGCAGAGCACTTTTTACAACAAAACATTTAATTTGAACTTTTTTAATCAATAAAAAAAACCTATTTGTATTGACATTACCCTACTGGAAACAATTCTATTTCAGTTGACGGTCGCAGTTACATGACATCTGACCCAGAGTAAACTAGATAAATCATGATATGCCCAGTGAAAATTAATTAAAGAATGTCTTTTTCAAGGTGGGTTTTCAAGTGGGAGCATTTGCTATAACTTCGCGGAGCACCATTTAAAAAAGCACCATTTGAAAAACCCCTGGTTTAGACTCTAGAGCAATAATTTTCTCACTCGGAATTCATACAGCAGTAAAACCAAAACATAATCCTTGAAGTCACTTCTATCCTTTTTTTTTGTTCCTTTTTACGAAATGCATGGTAACCTCAGGGGATAAGGCAGTCCTTTATTTGGTATCCAAAAGAGCGAATTTTGTGAGCGACTGTATCAAGAGAGAAAAGTCGCTCGATTGGATTCATAAATCTCGATTTTGTTGCTATTTGTCGCGGTGCAATATTTGAAACTGGGTTATGCTTAGGATGAGTTTTAACCATTTTCTGTATTGTTCAGGAATATGGCCGCACAAATGAATGATTTCCTAGCGGGCGACTTATATGAGTTATCAAATTAAATCAAGATCGGACGTAATAGGTCCTCAACTTTCAGCTCCGCTACGAACGTTCGTAACCAACTTGCAATTAATTTGGAGGAAAGTTCTTTCTTTCAATCTCCCCGCTCCTCTTACCTGGGGAGTGCTTTTGCACCGTTATTCGACCACTTCGAAACTGTTTTGCTGTCTCGGTCTTTCTCTTTTCGGTTTGAACCCCACCAGCACGGAATGTGTTACGCCAGAACACGTATACATACCTCAAACCACAATATTTCCACCACTCACTGTCATTCCCGGACGTCATTTTTCCTCTCCATCATCCACTCCAGAAGCAAGTGAAGCCCAATTCATTCTCTGCATGAGAAGTTTGTGCGGTTCATGCTGATGATGTTTCATTAAATTATAGCAAGAGGTTTTCTGCTGGTCGTGCTCCTATTGAAGAAGTTGTTGAGTTCGTGTGAAGTTTTGCAAAAAGTGTAGTCTCTTCAAACTATTAAACGAATAAGAGATTGAAGCAATTCCAAATGAAATCGATAAATGACAATACATGAGTATTTTTGATTCGAACTTAAGTTTGTATTCCGTTTGGGTTGGAGGAAATATGAGTCTTCAACAGCAATTGGGATTTTTTTGGCTCAAGTGTAGCTTTTGAATAGGGTGTATCGATTTTAGTAAGAGAAATCTTTGATAATTTACATCTCAAAAACTATGAATTATATCGAAATAGTGTCTTCGAAAGAGTTATAGAGTAATAATGTTAAAATGTAAAAAATATACACTGAGAAAAAAATTAGTACAGATCGGACTCGATTATATACAGACTCGATTATATGTGATTCGATTATATACAATTTTGGACTCGATTATATACAGATTCAAAAAAAAAATTTTTTTTATATTTCAAATATGGCTTATTTCAAGAAGAAATGTAACCTTCCAGCGTTAAGGTAAAGTTTAAGTGTCTATTATATGTACAGTGGCTTAAAAATAGTGATTTTTAAAGATTTTGCTTGAATTTTCACCAGGAATTGTTTATATCGATATTGCAGCCAAATTAAAAAAGATAGAAGTTGGGCGTCAAAGAACAAATTGTAGAGCGGTTAAAGAACTTCAATTTAATTGATAGAAACAATCTAGTTAAATATAAATTTTTGGGCTAAAATTAATAATAGCACATTAAAAATTATTAACTTTTAAGTTTTTCACTCCCAAAACGTTATTAAAATCCACTAATTTAGTTGTTCCACTACTATATCCTGTACTAAATTTTCTCATCTTTCAAATGAAATTATCAGAATCGTCTTCCGTAGCGTACTTTTTTAATGTAGAGCCAGTTTGAGGCAACAGAGTCCGAAACAAAAAAAAAAGTTCTATAACTCTGTCATTGTTGAAATTCGAACATATGCATAGGAGGATTTTTTTCATCAAATATGATCGTCTATCACCTCCTGAGATAATCTGGATATATTTATTTTTTTTCATGTGAGAATGGTGTTTTCTAACAAAAATCGAATTCTTCTTTTATTTTCAAAAATCAAAACATACATGCAAAAAAACAAATAATTTTTTTTTTGACTCGATTAAATACATGATTCAATTATATACAGTGAAAAGAAATCAAAAACTGTATATTCTCAAGTCCGCGCTGTACTCTCTATTTTATTTACAAAAAAAAAGACAAAATTAGAAATATTGTTTTAAATATCTCGAGAATGGCTGCATTTATAAGGAAATTCACTAAGAGCTTTTTTTTTTAAATCACATCAGGATTCATAATTTGTGGCTAAACATGATTGTTACTATACAAAAAATCGAAGTTCGTTAAAAATAGTTTTACCATCCTGGACTTATTTTTCTAATTTTCCACGTGACTTCTATTTTAGGTGAAAAAATATAAAAAGGCATAGATAAATTTAAAAAATGAAATTTAAAAAAGACAATGAATTAGATTTTTTTTCAAATATCTCGGGAATTGCTGCATTTAGAAGTAGATTGATTAAAAGCTTTTTTATTCTAAATCACATCAGGATTCATAATTTGTGGCTAAAAATGATTGATAACATACAAAAATTCGATGTATCGAAAATTTATAAAAAATAGATGTTCCACAAAGTTTGTCAAAAATAGTTTTACCATCTTGGACAATTTTTTTTAAATTTTTTACCTGACTACTATTTTATATGAACAAATTGAAAATAAAATTAAAATTTATATATTGTAGTATAAATTGCTCATTGGTCAAATTTGTGAAGAAACACCCGAAATCCTTCGACTAAGGCAAATTATTATTGAGGGGTGCCGGAAACAGTAGTTGCAATGTATGTATATGTAAGCATAACACAAATGAATGTATTAACCCTTAAATGCATGATGATGTACATATATCAGTGTTTTCTTCCTTACATAATTTCTAAACGGTAATTCAAACACAGTATTTTTTACTTTTCTAGCTAAAAATATCTGTCTAGGTTTTTGAACGCAAACGCAAACAAAAAAAAATATTTATTTTTCCCTTAATCTATGTTTAATTGTTAAAGAAAACATTGAGAGGTTAAAGAAAACTCAATCAAGTTTCCGTCTGAAAAGAGTAAAGTCAGAAAAAAAAATGCACACAATAATGTAACGAAATCAATACGGAAGGAGGTTATCAGAAAGCGCTATTTCTGGTGAGTACGCCGAATGAGGTTTTGTTTGGGAGGATCGGGGGGTTTGTTTGGATAGCGCTTTTAGACACTGTTTTTTGACGTAGAATTACGTCTTTCGGGAACATATTGGGGTACAAATTGAGAAACGAAAATCGAGCACATCGTCAAAATTGTCCAATTCAAACGCTTATTGCTCAGTCATTTCATGATGGATTGATGAAATTTTTGCGTTATTCGATTTCGGCACTCCATAACATTTTTTATATTGAAGAAAATAATATATGTCATGAAACTAACTATCGAACAATTGAAAAATATCAACCCCTATTCTAACAGAGATACCCACTTCTGATTGGTCGATATTGACGACAAATGCGGCGGGTCCCTAACAGAGACATCAAAACCAAGCTGCCTGGGGGAAATCGACATTGCAAATACATGCAAGTAGGCGGAACTTTTGTTCCTACCGAAATGTTTTCCCTAACAGAAACATCAAAACCAAGGTGCCCAGGGGAATTCGGCATTGCAGATATATGAAAGTCGGGGGCATTTACCTTACGCAAGCTGGACCGTCCGACGACATGATCGCTTTCTACATAACTCCGTTTACTCCTGATCAGAAAGAATGTGACGTAAAGCAACACATTCATGAAATTGCAAATGTGGACACTTCGTTAATCAAAGTCACCAAACTCGTTCCTCGTGGGAAAAGTTTGGGATGACCTTTCATTCGTCTCGGTACTGTCCAGAGGAAGTCGCTGTCTGTGCTTTTGAATTCAACTAAAAAACGGCTCTACCTCATCTCGTCCGGGTTCGGCATAGCATCAGAAAAAAAAGGACACACCATATCTGGCACTATGGAAGACCCTTATCCGTCTGGCACAGTCGCGCTGCATCACAAACTCAACCACCAGCTTCCAAGTCGTCCCGGCCCTGTGTTCAGTTCTGGAGACGGAGCCTTCCAACTTGCCCTCTCTGACAAGTACCCTCTTATTACGTCCACCACATACGCTGAAAAACCATCATATTACAGCTTTATTACCTCTGGTTCTCCACAACACCATAATGAATCCTCTGCACAACAAGCTTCATCTCCAGGACGCTATGAAACTGGCTACATGGAAGCCCCTAATCCCCCTGACACAGTCGAGATCCTCCAGCAATCGCTCAGCAGTCGTCTTGGCCCTGTGAGTGGGGTCAGAGAAGGGGTCTTCCACCACGCCGACTACGACTACGATTCACCTGGTTATTACCTCCCCACTCTAGACTGGACATACCTGAATGTCTGTCAAAATGTTAATGAAATGGCCTTCGATTTCTGCTTCACCATTCAACGTTGGTTGCGGGAGAATGTACCCCGCAGAAGACGCCCAGTTCCGCCTTCTTGGAGTACAGCTTTACTCCGACAGCTGAAACGCGAATAAAACGCCTGTCGGCGGAATCATCGTGTTCCACAGTCGTCTGACAGCAAACTCAGATTTCAACATGCTAGTAATGCGTATCGTAAGCTGAATTCAACTTTGTACAAGGCCCACGTCTTGAGAACACAAGCCAATCTGCTACAAAATCCGAGAAACTTTTGGAAATTCGTCAACAGTAAGAGGAAAAACTCAGCCCTCCCAAGCAACATGCTTTATGACGACGTCGGAGCGAATACTCATACTGAATGCTGTGAACTTTCCGCCAAATTCTTCACATCCGTGTTTGACCATATACCAGCCAGTGCTGCTCAAGTTGAGTTTGCCTCCTTAGGTGTTCCTTCGGACGTCGTAAGTTTGACGACGTTCGTGGTCTCACTCCTGGCATGGTCATCTCCGCTGCAAAAAAAAAACTAAAAAGTTCGCTTTCGCCGGGTCCTGACGGCATACCATCGGTATTGTTCTGCGGCTGCGCTGCTGATCTAGCCGAGCCACTTTCTGTCATCTTTACCAGATCACTCAATGATGGAGTATTCCCTGAAATTTGGAAGGAGTCTTTCATGTTTCCTGTCTTCAAAAACGGTGCGTCCAAGCTGTTTGAGATCATCGTCAGGGAAGTTATTCTTACTCAATCCAAGAGTTACATCTCTACCGATCAGCACGGCTTCATGCCCGGCAGGTCGGTCACCACGAATCTGTTGAACTGTTGAACACCTGCATTACTGCTCTGGAGGGCAAGGCTCAAGTCGATGTCATCTATACCGATCCGAAGGCGGCTTTCGATAGGATTGACCACAACATACTTTTGGCTAAACTGTCACGTCTCGGATCATCTGCAAAACTCGTGTCGTGGATGAGATCATACCTGACGGAAAGAAAACTGCGCGTTAAAATTCATGGCCGCGTTTCCTCGTGCTTCTGCAATTCTCCTGGAGTCCCTGGAGGAAGCAGGGCCTTTGTTGCTATATATTTTTTAATACTTTCATTACTGGACCTTCGTGCTGATCAACGACCTCTCCGACAGCGATCTTTGCTACAGAACAGATTCCATCGTACTTTATTCGGATACAACGAACCGCTGTCGTCGATGATTCGAACTTTCACATTGGTGGAGGATCTATTTGATCTCGGCGAGACATCCAGCCGCTTTAAAAAAAGATTAACTAGTTCGTCGATTATATAAATAATTGTAGATATTTATTCATTAAGACCACAGTTGCCAGATGAATCATATTTAAATAAATAAATAAATAAATGAATAAATAAATATAGCAAGTAGGATGAGTGATACGATTAATTCTAGCAAATAAAATATAAATTTGGAATCTTAATGTTGGTTTCTTCGTGAAATTTCATATCAATGACCGATCGTGTATTGTGAAAAATGTAGCACAAGTGTAAGTGTAAAATTGTATATTGTAGCAGTTGTGTTAAAAATGACTTGATATATGACACGATTTATTTCAATTTTCATAAATAAAAACCAAGATGTGTTCCCGCTCGAGAACGGGTCGTTTGGGTTGCGCTGTCTGTTTTGTTGTGTTCATTTTCACCCAAGAAAAATTTATACGGCGAGAAAATTTGGAAAAGTGAAGAAATATTGGATGATGATATTGATTTAGAGAGACTTAAAACTTTTCAGTTCAATCGTCTCTAGCCTTGAGAAAGGCTCTTGGAAAACTTTACTCTACTCCTGCATTACACCTCCACTGGTGGAGTGAACAAACGGCCCTTTTCAGGAGGCCACCAAACCATTATCAAAGAGTGGGGTGGAGTGGGGTGAATTGGTCCTACAGGTTTGAGGCTTTTCTTTGGTCTAATTGATTCCAGATGCCGCTGAATTACAAAAAGAGGATGGGCAGACAACGTTGGAAAAAGGAGGAGCTTGAAAGAACAACGCAGGCCATCAAGAGCGGATTTTCTTTGACCAAGCAAAAAAAAATTTGAAAATGCTCGAACAGCAGTGAAAAGATTCATACAGAATTCGAGATGGTCTCAATCCAATTTTTCTGGTCTGGAATCAGGCCAAGACACCTGGTATCGATCCCAGAACAATGTTACTGATTGTAACATTATCCCAAAATACTTTACATAAACATAAGTATGTTTATGTACATCGTATGTATCGTTTTAATGTCCAAAAATCATCTCTTTCATTTTATGATATATTTGGTAGTTTGAAGCTTCTTATAATGTTTACACATTATTGATTGAGAGAAAACAAGTGTAGCTCAGAGTTCAAGGTGACATTTTTTATTTAGACCGTATTGGTTTGGAAATATTAGGCGATTTGCTTAGGTGGTCCGAATTCCCCCCTTTTCCCCTACATTTTTTGTAAATAAATGTAGTGCAAAAGTACGTGGAAAAAATAAACTTAATCGCGTTTCGTTTTCAAAAGCCAAAACTAAGAGAAAAAACTTCCAGTTGCGTTAGTTATGACTAGAACTGTTTACATCACTATCCAATATTTACTAAGTGAATGTTCTAATAGTTGAACTAATAACAAGTATTCATATTCCCTAGCGATTCATCAGAACATTTTGCGTGCCACCGTCTGCCGTGGCAATACATCAAACCAATGTTGACCCAGATGAGAATTAGAACGAGGTAGATAATCCATCCGCAATGCAGCTCCGGAAAATAATTGGGATCTGGTGTATTGGACATCATTGTTTATTTTGTCAATCAATTAGCGCCATCGTCTTCATCTTTCGTTGAGGTGGCCCGAGAATAGAATGATACCCATCAGTGATTCCCTCGGACCTGTTTTGGAAACCAATTATCATCCTTTTGTTTTTGTTTTCTGGTCGCGCCCATTCCCCAGGCAGACCCCGGTACGGTTTCAAAACGCCCAGTGGAGGTCGAGAGCATTCGAAGCGCGAATTCGCGTTAGTAGTGGCTTACCCGTTTCACTTTTCCTTCATACTTTGGCAGCGGCACCGGGCAGAAGGACGGATACCGTGGAGTGTGGCGGCAATTCAGAGAAACATCACGTACAGATGTTAGATTCATTGGCGGAATACCGCCAGCTCCAAGAATGAGGAGGCAAAATACGTGAAGCGTTATTACACCGGAACATTATGTACAGTTAGAAATTTCATCTCCCAGCTTCAGGCCAATCGCACCACACCGCACCGATGTGAGCTTATTTCATTTTGCGCCCACAAAACGCCGTCGAAAATTTGTCCCCAGTAGAGGAATATTTCATAGTCACGAAATTGAAAAAAATGCTCACGCAACTTTCCCCGGGAAACAATTTGGAACACTGATAAATTTTAGCAAATTAGTTCCATCGCGTTCCGTTTTGTACCAGTTCTCTTTCCATGGGTCCTTCTGCCTGATTTTTTTTCTCTGCAAAACAAGCTAGAGCAGATATTGTTCCACATATTTTGGGAAGATGATTAAATGTCTTTGGCCAGCGTTGAACAGTGAAACTTTTGCCGTAAAATAAAATGAAGAAAGAAGGTACACGGCGAGGAGTAAATTGAGCAAAAACTCGACACTGAAATCGCTTGCTATCTTCGTTCGTAAGAGGAAGAGTAAAATCTTTAGTAAAGCACGAGTCTGAGAATTCATTCATCACTGGCCTTGGTGCACAGTGTTGGTGGTCATAATTTGCATAATCTATATGTTTTCGAATGTGCTCAATGAAAGTACGATTGTGTATCCGGACCAGTTTCTTTGTTATTCGCATTGTTCATATTCGTATGTTTTAACTAGATAACAGTAGTGCAGTTTCAAATAATTTACTGCCCGTATTCTTTTACGACACATAAAGGGTGTGTCACATAAAATTGCATCACGGAAAAAACGCTGTAAAAATTTAATTTTTAGGAATTATATCTTCAGCTTTCGCTTATAATCAGATAAGAGTGTATAGATCACGTTGGCCATGCTTCACTATCAATTTTACGTAAATTTGGAAAAATGTCGTCGAACGAAAAAGAGCGTCGTGAATTAATCCTGTGCACTCATTTCGAGAATCCGGAGTTGTCACATCGGGACATCGGTAAGATGCTGGGAATCGTCCAATCCACGGTCAGCAGAGTACTAAAACGATACTTCGAGAACCTAACCATCGACCGGAAGGTGAAGAACGGCAAAAATGGATGCTCCGTCAGTGAAAAAGATCACAAGCGCGTAGTTAAGCAGTTTAGACGTGATCCGAGAAGTTCGGTCCGGGATGTCGCCAATAAGTTGAATTTGTCAAGTTCATTCGTCCAGCGGACCAAGCAGCGGGAGGGCCTGCGTACAAACAAGGTTCAGAAGGCTCCTAACTGCGACGAAAGGCAAAACATGGTGGGGAAGACGCGAGCCCGGAAGCTGTACACCGAAATGTTGACGAAGCCGCATTGCCTGGTAATGGACGACGAAACCTACGTCAAAGCGGACTTTCGTCAACTGCCGGGCCTGTTGTTCTTCTCCGCAGAGGACAAATTCAGCGTTCCGAAGGAGATTCGCCAGCAGAAACTATCTAAGTTTGCCAAAAAGTACATGGTGTGGCAAGCGATCTGCTCTTGCGGAAAGCGGAGCGCCCCCTTCGTGATTACCGGCACGGTAAACGGGCAGGTTTACCTTAAGGAGTGCCTACAGAAGCGCTTACTACCACTATTGAAGCAGCACGAGGGCCCGACCATCTTCTGGCCGGATCTCGCTTCGTGCCACTATTCAAAGGACGTGTTGGAGTGGTACGAAGCCAACGGGGTCACCTTCGTGCCAAAGGAAATGAACCCGCCCTACGCGCCGGAGCTTCGCCCAATAGAGAAATATTGGGCGATTATGAAGCAGGCCCTCCGGAAGAACCCAAAAGTTGTCAAATCGGAGGCGGACTTCAAGAGAAAATGGATTTCTGTTCAAAAAAAAACTACAACCTGACGTTGTACAAAACCTTATGGACGAGGTAAAGAGGAAGGTGCGAGCATACGGGCTTGGGCTCGAAGTATGAATAAAAAGAAAATGCCAAAAGTTGTTTAATAGTTTTTATTTTACTGTCTAAAATTTTCAAAAGGATCGGTCTACTGGGCGATTTTCTACAGCGTTTTTTCCGTGATGCAATTTGATGTGACACACCCTTTATTTCATTCATTCATAAATCAGTATTTTTGAAGATTTTGCTTGAATTTTCACCAGGAATTGTTTATATCAATATTGCAGCCAAATTAAGAAAGATAGAACGGTGAGAGAGCTTCAATTTAATTGATAGAAACAATCTAGTTTAATATAAATTTTTAGGATAAAATTAATAATAACACATTGAAAATTATGAACTTTTAAGTTGTCAAAGAAGTGTCAAAGAACAATTTGTAGAACCGTGAGAGATCTTCAATTTAATTGATAGAAACAATTTAATTTAAAATAAATTTTTAGGATAAAATTAATAATAACACATTAAAAATTATGAACTTTTAAGTTTTTTACTTCAAAAATGGTATAAAAATCCACTAATTTTGTTGTTCCACTACTATATCCTGTACAAAATTTTTCTCATCTTTCAAATGAAAGCATCAGAATCGTCTTCCGTAGCGTACTTTTTAATGTAGAGCCAGTTTGAGGCAACAGAGTCCAAAACAAAAAAAAAAGTTCTGTAACTCTGTCATTGTTGAAATTCGAACATATACGTAGGAGGATTTTTTTCATCAAATATGATCGTCTATCGCCTCCTGAGATAATATGGATAAAATTAATTTTTTCATATGAGAAAGGTGTTTTCTGACTTTAAGGGGATGAATGAAAAATCAAATTCCTCTTTTATATTCAAAAAACAAAAAATACACTAAAAAAAAACAAATAAAAATTTTTTGTTTTTTGACTCGATTATATACAGTGAAACGAAATCAGAAATTGTATTTAATTGAGTCCGAACTGTAATAACAATTACCACCCAAAACTTATCAATGATCAATTTTATAACAGAAGGTGTTTTCTGACTTTAAGGGGATGAATGAAAAATCGAATTCCTCTTTTATATTCAAAAAAAAATACATTCAAAAAAACTAATAAAAAAAATATTTTTTTGACTCGATTATATACAGTGAAAAGAAATCAGAAATTGTATATAATTGAGTCCGCCCTGTAATACCAATTACCAGAAAAAAATAATCAATGATCAATTTTAAAACGGAATAAACTCAATGGATATTATCGTCATTTAACGTTGTTGTTGTTATTTTTCCGTACAGCCCTGTAGTTTTGATTCAACATTGATTATGACACTATTCACATTATCACAATGAATAAAATATGTTTTTGAAACAACTAAATAATTGTAAAAATTCATGCAAAGTAACAGCGAATTACAACTTGAATACATCAATACCACTGCGAAAGCAATCGTAGCTATCTATCGTGTATATCATTCTATTGAACGGAAAAAAGCTATCATATGGGCTCTTTCTAATCAACCTAATCATTTTCTAATAGTTATGTGTTTGCAGTGCAGTGGCAACAGCAAACGAGGTTCCAGTTTTCCTTACACAACCTGAACGAAAATACGACGCGTGTGTTTCTGCTTCGCTCATTCACGATTCATCAATCATTCAGCTCACAACCAGCGGCAGTGAGACTTTCCAAATGGCATTTCTCAAGGTTGACAGTTTAGTTTAAATGTCCCAAACTGGCCTTTTTCAAGTCTAGAATAAACAGAAAAAATGAAAGCCTCTTCTTTACTTAACTTCTTTAACCTCAATTTACGTTTTGCTACCGTGTTGAACGGACGTGTATTTTTGTTTGCTTCAGAATGCATTCTCAGAATATAAAGAAAGCAACCCGAGTGCAGAGCTTGCCCTGACGCACAGAAAAAGAGCAGTGGGGAACTGTTATAAATTGCATTTGTGAAATTCTTCATTCCGTGAAATCACTTTGCATCGTTCTAGATACGAAGCAATGCACATCGCTTGTTCTTCCTTATTTTGCACCATCACATGTGTTCGTTTCGGATTGAGCTGTGCAAATTATGTAGTCGTATTTATAAATATGAACAAGGAGGGGAGATAGCGGGATTGAAATATTTGCGCTAGGGTATTAGTAATGAATCTCTGCTGAGGCAAATATTCCGACTTTTTCCAAGCAGTTAACATTGTTTGTTTTCCATTGGTGCCTTTGACATAGCTTCACTGCATTGAACTGACGGTATGGCGAAGCAGGCGTTAAGGTTGTGCGCCAAGAACATATTTGGGAACACCAAGCATCTTGAATATCGGGCTGGAATGTAATAAGTTTGCGTTCGCGTGCCATTTGCAAAACTGTCTTCAACTAGGATTGCATTTGCCACTCTTTTCGAGGTTGTTGATATTTTCAGAAAGAGTTTATTTCTTTTATTTAGTCACCAAGAAAGTAAATGTCGTTCTGGAATTTTGTATGTGATTTGATTTCGCTTGCCAGTAGCAAAACTTTCTCCACTAAGGATAACAGTAAGAAAGTAATGCAACTTTTTTCGAGGCCAGTAATGTTAACAGAAGCGTTTCATTTAAGAATAGGGAAAAATGATGAGAAGTGTTTATATTTCTAGTAGCTTCAAGCCACCAATGTATGGCTCTGTATTCATGCTATGGCGAACGCTTGGTTCACGTTGTACGAACGATGTCTAGAGGCGCGATTCCACTGAGGCAATAATAAATAAAATTTAGGATGGAATTTGATACTTGCAAGTTATGAGATGTGGTATAATGGAGCTGGTGAAACAAGTATGTAATCGCTTGTAGCAGAGTTTATGTAAATTGCGAAAAAGGCCACCAGAATAGCGTTCAAGGTAAATTTTCAATGCATTGACATGAAACGAAGAGCGACATGCGATCATCTAGTGAATTGTTCTGGAGGGCAAGAAGGGATCTTCAGTCAATTATCGTTAACTGATTCTACAATAAAAAAAAATATTTCAGGGCGATCAAACCATTCTTCTAAACAGTTTCTAAGATATCCAAAGTTATAAACAAGCGACTTTTATAAAAGCGTAGCGTAGTTCTACGTCAACAATACGGTCGTGTCTTGAACGCAACCTCCTATATTTTTTTCATTTTTATTATCCACCCGAAGTATGACTCGATGAAAAGATACTTCGCGTAGGTTTTCATATCGTTGGGTAGAAAGTATTTGTGTATGATTGAATCACACGTAAGCATTTTTTATTTTATGCGCTGACGATGGTAATAATAGAAAAATGGAACCATCTGTGGCTGCCGTGTGTCTAGAAGAAAGGACGCATTACGTGCATTGACAATTAGCAACACAAATGTTGACATTTGGCCACCCAAGTATTTGTCATCAAAACCTCTATTCAAACCTTCCTAACGCAAATAAGGATAAATTGTGAAGCTGTAGCCAATAGTGTTCGTTAAATGCAGTTTGAAGTCAGTTAAAAAACGTTTACCCAACTCCAAGGTATGGTGGAAACGTTTATTTGACCATATTTTGCATCGTTTAGCTCTACTTAGACTGCACTATCAAAGAAGATGATTGTTGTCTGACTGCTTTTTAGCACCTTGACAGACGCTTGCTAGAGTACTTTGCAGTTACTGAGTAAAATTTATTCAGCATTTGATGAGCTATTGAAAAACAATCAATGAAATGTCCGAGATCTAATCAAACTCATGTGCTTTGCATCGATGGTTCTCTTTCGAACCATTTGTTCAAGCCCTCATGTGTTGTATAAAAGCAGTTTTGCTGTTCAAGAAACGTTCTTGAAACGTAAGTAACGGATAAAGTAATAGAAACAAGCTCTCGGAAGTAAGACTCAGTATGATTCTAACGAGGCACCAAGTATACCTACTCATGGACGATAGAAGACCTCTATCGCTAGGATATTTTTGATCCGCCGAGGAATTTGCAGTTACGGACGAAATATCGGGGTTTCCCATACAAACGGGACCGTGGACTCGAAGATGTACAAGCAAGAGTGCTTAAAAACTAAAATTCTACCTACATAAAAGGGCACGTTGCACCTGTGAGGTTCTGGCTGGAATTGACTGACTGTCACTACAGCTGAGAGGTATCATGGTTATCGCACAACGAAGAAGATTGCTCCCATTTCTGCCCAATCGAGAAAAAATCGAATGTGATCTGACGTTGTCATAATGAAAAATTATTTTGTCATGTTTTTCCCTTCAAAACTCTGTTCAAACGTATTCATTGTAGTCAATATCGTTCACCAGTGATGGTTTCGGACGACAGGTGCTTCCAAGTGTCTGGAGCTAGACTAGAATTGAAATCGCATATGTCATCTCTTTTAACTCTAGCCCGGTGTAATTTTCACGCAAAGACTGAGTTTAAGTTACAAGGGTTTTCTTTCTCCTTTGTGTTTTTATGGAAGTGCGAGCTCTACACTGAGCGTGTATTGTGCATGTTGAGCATTCAAAATCAAACCATTGGGCACGACCGATTCACACGGCAGCAGAGTGGTTTTCTTTTTTTCATTTATTTTATAGAGGCTCAAAATTTCATTCACCTCAAACACATACAAACACAATTTATTGCACGCATTTCTTGTTCATTCTTCGCTTGGGTATGATGATGCAAGATGCTTAGCAATAGGGCTCTTGCTACACATATATGCAGAGCATCTGTTGGGCAAACATCATTTATTTACATTCGTAGCTTCTATGCAGCAGAAACGGATTCATTATCAATCGACGTTATAGTAGATGATTTAAATATAGTTGCAATCTCTCTATTAGCGCGAAATATTTCATAGAACTAACATTAACTTTGTGAAACAGTTAGACAAACTATTTACCGGACAAGAGCTTTTGTGTGACGCATATTGCTTAACTTACTAGCACCTATTTCGCGATGTTCATTTGGCGACTTTCCCACTAGATTTGAATCGAAAAATAACAGGAAAGGATTATCAGCATGTTCGGACCTAGATTCAAGACACAGAGGCTCGAGCTCACGTTCGAATGCTTCCTTGTATTTTCCATGAATTAGCCAATTGATGGATTTTCTTCGTTTCCGATCATTATAACCATATTTATTTTCCGATCTTATAACCATATTTCACGTCTACGCAGAGCATTCAGGTACCCAGAAATCATATCTGAGGGTTGGTTGATCTTTCTGGCTTAATATGTTCTTAATTTCAATATAATCATCTGCTTTTTTGGCGAAACTAACCACCGATTAAGGATATCTTCATACGAATATTCATTATAGTTTGCTTCTTCACGAGACCAGGGCAAAAACCACAAAGCCTAAATGGGAGCACACTTTACCTAATCCGGCTATACAATCGCAATGTGCGATTTGGATTGTTTCTGTGAAACTTTTTGAATAATCAATCTGCTTCCATTGATATGGATCATAGCCATAACAGAAATTTCTATTTTTCTCCGTGTATATGGCTTTGACGCTAATAGTAAATATTTTTATGTAAAGAGACATATATTCGCATGTTATTAATATAGTGTAGCGCGTAATTTCTATAACTATTCCGCCAAAATAATTATTTAAACAAAGCTCAATCTTGTCGATCCATATAAATCCTATGCAGCGATCTCTTTTGCCTGCCCAACAGATCACTAATACATATGCACGCTGCAAGCGCCCTATGAGTGGCTACGCAATGGTATTGATGTATAGAGATTGTGCCTCACTGCTACGTTAGGTGCTCGTTATCGACGGCTCTGTTCCGAATGCACAGAAAAGCATTGAGCAGTTGTATGGAAGAATTATAATCCTTTCGATTCTAATCTGTTTAAACTATTCGCGTAATATCCAAGAAAAAATCCCTTTCGACTGGCATGCAAAATATCAAAATCCTTTGAAAGCAAAAAGAGTTATGAATATTGAAACTTTTTCATAAAAATGTAACATATTTTCTGATTTGGCATCCTTGAAGATAGACGTCAAAAATACGACAAAACTGCCCTAACAAAGCCTTTTTCGCTCTGCTGGCAACTCGCCAAACCCATGCCGTCGATTATGCGTCCTTCGAAATCATCTAACCCTCCTGTGGGTGGTGAGCGGTGGAGCTGTATTTAAAAATGCATCAGCCAATCCAATCCGAATTAGAGTGGGCAGCAGCATCATCCATTTTCGGGTCATTTCCTGATCCACCAAGCAGGTGTCAGTGATTCTAACAAGTTCCATGTTTACCTTTCCCCCCGAGTTGGTCGTTGCGCAAAAACCATCCGGTGAATGGTAGCAAAATTTTCGCTGTGGATTGTGGGTGTTTCGAGGAAAAGTTTCTGCTCCGGTTTTTTTTGTTCTCTTCTCGCTTGTCAACTTCGTTTGCTTTGTGGTAAGTGGATGGAGTTGTGGACCGAGAGAGCGAAAAGGGAGGAAATTTCTTCCTGCGTCGGGATCGTTACGGTTAAATGGAAAATAAACCCCTTTTCGATATGAAAATGGGAAAAGTTTGTCTCGTTTTCGGCTTCATACATTCCGGAGGACCCTGTGCTTATTTGTGGCTTTGGATGGAATATTTTTGCTTGATGCTGCATGGCGGAAGAGGTAGTTTTATATCGATTAGGCTTTCAAGTGGTATTTTAATCATGCATACAACACGAACTAAACAGCTTTTTATTGATCGAATGTAGATCATGTCGCAGTTTGTTTCACACTGGCTTAATCCACCTGAAAACAATTAATTGATATCCGTCAGCCTTCGACATCAGATGCTTGCAGCCATCAACGGGCGGATAATGAAGTGTCAAAAGTGTAAGCTGAAAACATTAAATAATAAATCTTCGAGACGGTTGAAAGATCAAATCGACCCGATGACAGGAAGCAGATAATTTTTCATGATTATTCAGCTCTTTCTGGAGGATTACGCGGAATAAGTCGCTCCAAAGGCGCACACACACTCGATGAAGTTCATCTCGCCAAGCACCAAAGAAGGAGTAGTGTTAAAGCTTGCCTCGGTACAGATGCTAACTGTCTGCTAAAATATGAAGCAAATAGATTTGACAGCTTTACAGAAGTGAGACGAAATAACAGAACGACAATAGAGAAATGTTTATTAAGTCCCATATTGTCTAGTGGTTAGGATATCCGGCTCTCACCCGGAAGGCCCGGGTTCGATTCCCGGTATGGGAAGCTTTTTTTGTTTACTTTTTTCTTATTAAATGAAAAAAAAAATGGAACCTTTTAGCAACGCATACGAACTAGGTTTGGGCGATCTTTATAAAAAGATCGATCTTATCGAATCGATTTTCCAAACGGCTTAGGGATCGATCCACTGATTAAATCGGTACTAAAGAATCGATTTTTACCGAATCGATTTTGAAAAATTAAAAGCTTTTTTTTCGAATATGCTTGTTCTATATGAATGTCGTCTTTTCTTTGAACAGGGAATACAAATTTCATATTTTTATTCAAATATCAAAAGCATTTTGTTTTGTTTCTCAGCATGAAGGCCATAGCCACAGGGAATTCATATTGTGCTGTCAGGTAGTCGTTTTATTAAAAAAATTAATTGAAAAAGCATAATTAGAAATTCAACAACCGCCCAAAACTAAGCTGACAATAAGAGCCAATCGTGCCATACATCTGTCATTTTGTCGAAGCCGATTCTTGATTTTGGCGCCGGATCCAGAAAACAATCTTTCGCCTGTAATTAATGTCAGCATCAGGTTCAGTGATCCTATGCGCAATCGTTTACAGTTCATCCCCTCAGTAGCTGTTACTAGTTCCGTCTCTGCCAGAATTTAAACAGAAGTGAGTCATAGAAAAAGCAATCCAAATGTTGACATTATGTTCAAAAATATGTTAGGTGACATTTGATAAGATAAAAAATCGATGTGTACTGAAAAACAAATTCACAAATGATCGAAAAGATCGAAAGCAAAAAAAATGATTTTCTCGATTTTATCGAGTACAAAAGATCGATCCAAAAAATCGGAAATCGGAATGGAAAAGATCGATCTTCTAAGAATCGATCCGAGATCGCCCAATCCTAATACGAACCCAAGTGGTGCGGATTCAATCCACTTCATTTTCAAATTCATGCATTTTTTCAAGCGATTTCTTGCAATAAATTCTCAAATTCTCAGTGATGCCAGATTTACAGATATGTTTATAAATTTACAGACATATCTGTAAAATACATTTTATTTTTGTTTCAGACTTTTTGGACATAACAATATTTTACAGGTTTTTGAAAAATAAGAGGCTCTATTCATCACATCAAAGGTATTTGACTCACCGTATGACATTTTTCCATAGTTTTAATACATAAGAGTGGATGTTCAATATATCAACGAAGAAATACTGATAATGACGGACAAAAATATATTCCTTTTTTCACTTTACATTTAACGTTCAAGAGAACAAACATGTCAGATTCGTAAATGAAATACATCGGGAATAGAATACAAGGAACGCTTTGCGTTTTTTTTTTAATTTTTGTCGGTGGTCATCGATTTGGTGCTCTATCCCTCGGTATGTAAAACACAAGTATGAACACAAGAGTCACGAACATTTTACGTATGTGTAGATCGTTAAAACATTTAAACACACTTACAACATATTCATTAACTTTTACCTCACGACCAACATATTCACTAGAAATAATGTATATGACAGAACAACGTTTGCCGGTCAGCTAGTATGTATATACATCCATTCCATGCCAAACCGATATAATGGTTCTCAAATTTTCGTGAAAAGTGGTATATTTGTTGACGTAGGATTACGTCTTTCGGGAACATATTGGGGTACAAATTGAAAATCGAAAATCGAGCACATCGTGAAAATTGTCCAATTTCAAACGCTTATTGCTCAGTCATTTAATGATGGATTGATGGAATTTTTGCGTCAATCGATTTCGGTACTCCATAACAATTTTTTATATTGAAGAAAATAATATATGTCATGTAACTAACTATCGAACAATTGAAAAATCTCAACCCTTATCCTAACGGAAATACCCACTTCTGATTGGTCGAAATTGACTACACATGCGGCGGGTCCCTAACAGAGACATCAAAACCAGGCTGCCTGGGGGAATTGGCATTGCAAATACATGAAAGTAGGGGGGGCTTTTGTTCCTACCGATAAGTGTTCCCTAACAGAGACATCAAAATCAAGCTGCCTGGGGAAAATCGGCATTGCAAATACATGAAAGTAGGAGGAGTTTTTGTTCCTTTCTAAATGTATTCCCTAACAGAGACATCAAAACCAAGGTGCCCAGGGGAAATCGGCTTTGCAAATATATGCAAGTTGGGGGCATTTTTATATTGCAAGTAAGGTGAGTGATACGATTAATTCTAGCAAATAAAATTTAAATTTGGAACTTTAATGTTGGTTGCTTCGTTAAATTTCATATCAATGGCCGATCGTGTATTGTGAAAAATTTAGCACAAGTGTAAGTGTAAAATTGTATATGGTAGCAGTTGTGTTAAAAATGACTTGATATATGGAACGATTTATTTCATATTTCATAAATAAAAACCAAGGTGTGTTCTCGCTCGAGAACGGGTCGTTTGGTTTAAGCTGTCTGTTTTGTTGTGTTTATTTTCACCCATGAAAAATTTATACGGCGAGAAAAATTTGAAAAGTGAAAAAATATTAGAAAAAGTGATTTCCCATATGCTCTACATATAGTATTAGGTGCTGTTAGTCCAATTAAAATTCGCATTGGGTTGAATAAACACTCAGAAAGTGAAAGTTATAAAAGAAAATTACCTTTCCCATTTCAAATATGTTTTCTCTATATTGAAGTAACATGTTTTTACTGATGAGAAAAATTTATAATTGTGTTCGGTATTGGTAACTATTTTATATTCCATTAGTGAGTTTTTTTCATATTTCATCCATACATAACATAGGAGGCATCTCGTCTAGGATCACAGAGGGTGGTTTTCATCATATCTCGTTCCACTTCAGTATCTTTTATCTGATACGCATCATCCAACGACTGTTTACCATCTTCCCGTATATTTTTTTTTCATTAGGGGGCTCATTTCCATTTTAGAGTGGTGCGGAAAATCAATTTTTTCGATTTTTTTCCAAAAATGACTTTTTTATAATTTTTGAACTACTATACCAATTCGGATGGTCGATATATCAAATTAAAGACAATAAGTTTATATTTTTCAGAAAAATATTCCACTTACAAAAAAGTTCGACTTTGTTTTTCGTAATTATTGATTGTATTTGATTTTTTACGTTTTCTTGACATTGGACTAGAGGGTGTTGAATTTTTAAAATTTTTTACATAGTATATCGTTTTAAAGTTATGATTTTGAAAGTAAAGTCTTTTTACCTTTTCTTCCAAAAATGACTTTTAAAAAAAATCATAACTTTTGAATTACTGGACCGATTCAGATAATCGACCTATCAAATTGAAGCCAATGAGCTAGTCTTTTATATAATTAATACACTTGCAAAAAAATTGGATTCTAGTCGCATATATATAGTCTAGTTACATAGAAACTTTTAACGAATATTGAAAACAAGTTAAATGTGAAAAATCATAATTCAAAAAATAAAACAGACACATCTTTCATTTTCGATATATTATGAATGAAATACCTCAGCTTGCAAGAAAAAATATAAAACAATATAGTGCCCTCTATCTTTAACCGATAAAAACTAACACAATCAATATTTACTAAAACGAAAATCCTTTTTTTTTTGTAAATACAACTAGATTATTGACTTCGATTTGATATGTCGATCATCTAAATCGGGCCAGTTGTTCAAAAGTTATGATTTTTTCAAAAAAGTATTTTAAAATATAGCACCCTCTACTCCAAAGCCATGAAAACAACTGATACAATCAATAGTTACGAAAACAAAATCCAAATTTTTTCGGCAATTCGTTATATCTTTTCGGAAAAGGCTAAGTAATTGGCTTTAATCTAACATATCGCTCATCTGAATTGTTCCAGTATTTCAAAAGTTATGAATTCTCGAAAAAAGTCATTTTTGGGAAAAAGGAGAATAAATTATTTTTTCGAACCATCCCAAAAAGGGAAATGGGCACCCTAATGAAAAATAAAAACAATACGTGTCTTATGTTTGGCGATAAAGAACGAATCTACCACTTTTCGCGAAAATCTGAAAACCACTATATCGGTTTGACATGAAATGGCTGTATATATACAAAAGACAATTTTACGTGCATCGCGATGTACAAGGTATTAATAAATCTGTGAAAATTAACGTTAAAAGACATTTCTACAGATCTGCACACTTTTACAAACTTTTCCACATTTTTAACAGACATTCACATGTT
This sequence comes from Toxorhynchites rutilus septentrionalis, assembly GCF_029784135.1. NCBI lineage: Eukaryota > Metazoa > Arthropoda > Insecta > Diptera > Culicidae > Toxorhynchites > Toxorhynchites rutilus. The sequence continues at coordinate 266,351,211 of NC_073746.1, forward strand.
ATACAGACTTTTTTAAAAAATCATCTCAAATCGCTGGAATAAACATTTACGTGACTCTGACTTCGTTTGTTTTAATTTCGTTCGGAAAAATATTATACCAGGGAGAGTGGACATTTAAAATGCGTTGCTCAGTGAAAGGCTGCTCGAATGCGAGTGAAAATGTTCGCGTAAGCTTTTATCGTATACTGTTGGAAACGTTTTTACAGCCGCACTGGGTCGATTATTGCGGAGACGACAAACTAGTTCCGAATAAGGGTTCCCGTATCTGTGGAGTAAGTACGATGCTTCGATTATTGAAAACCAAAAGTGTAGCAAACCTTCCATACACATCTTCAGGATCATTTTGATAGAAATACATCGTTTCATTTCAATCGGGAAGAAAACCTCGTGAGAAACCGTAATGCCTTCCCAACAATTAAGCCGGTAGTAGACTCAAAAGATTACGTCCATCATCAACACGAACATGGTATTCCCCAAATAATTTTTTGGTGCACAACCTTAACACCTGCTTCACCATAGCGTCAGTTTGTATTTATCATTACGACTGCATTATTTGCAACACAAAACAATCGGCAATCATAGCATAACAAATAGGCGATTTTTGCATCGTTATAAGGCCAATTCACACGGGAGCAGATACAAATGGGGTTTCAGCGTAGCGAAAATGAACTTCAAGTTCACTGACAAAATTCCAGAACATTTATTTTCTTGGTGAGCTGACGATAGCCTAGCTTGATGATTCCCCACACAATAATGTAGCTCAGAACCTTAATGCAATGGCGTCAGTTTGATGCAATAATTGTAATGCATGAGACATCAGCGAGTGAGTAATTTGGTCGCGTCCACAGCTCAATCCGAAAAGAAGACATGTGATGACAAGGAAGAACAAGCGATTGTCATTGCTTTGAATACAGAACAATACTGAAAGTTTGCCTTCCTTCCTTGCTGGAGACTTTAAACTTCTTCAGTTCATTCGTCTCTAACCTTCAAAAAGGCTCTTGGAAAACTTTACTTTATCCATCATATTACTCCTCCACTCCCCATTGCCTTGAGAAAGGCATTCGATCCCTCGCCGTCCAGCTCGCCCAGTTGTTCAGTCGATTTCCTCACGAAGAATGATAGTTTGCCTCAGCGAGATCCACTGCTTATACTCTAGGCAAATATTCCCCTTCGTTCTTCTTCTTTTCCTTTGTTCACTTTACATCTTACGATTTCCCCTTCGTTGCTCGTCGATAAGTTGCTCGTTATTGACAGCTCTGTTCGGGAAAGCACACAAATAGACAGAACAATGAGAAAATGGGAATGCTTCCAACTTTCATCAATTTAAGCCATATATAGACTATGGGATTGTAATGTAAAGCATATCAAACAAATCTTATGAAATTGCGATTCGTTTGGTATGTAAATCCCCAAAATCCGTTTGCGGCAAAAATAGTTATTAACGTTAACTTTATTTCATAAAAACGTGACGTGTGACCTGAAAGACGTAGAACTACGTCTTTCATTAAGGGTGCCATATCAGAAAACAGGTCACGTTTCTATGAAATAAAGTTAACGTTAATAACTATTTTCACTGTGAACGATTTCTCATGATTTGCTAACCAATCGAATCGAAAATTCTCCAAGATTTGTTAGATATGCTATACATTACAATTCGCTTATCTTTAAACGGTTTAAATTCATGAAAACTGGAAGAACTTCCTTTTTTCCCATAAATTTGTTCTGCCGATTTGTGTGCAAACCCTACCCGTATTTCGTATGCTTATAACTCGAGCATTTCTCAACAGATCGGATGGTTGCATCAATTGATAGGAAATATTTCTACGCATATCACAAATGTATAATATATATTTCTAGCATATCACAATTAATATTTTTTTGTTTTTCATGAGATGAACCATTGAATAACTGTAAAATGTTAAGCGTTATTTAAACGCCCTAACTGACAAGTTTTAATTGGCACGATTTACGGTTTCCCCAAAACAGACTTCAAAATTGATGTACCTGTGGAAATCCGCTCTGCGAATATACATGTATGTCGGGGGTATTTTTGTTCCCACCGAGCTGTGTTTCCCTAACACGGACTTCAAAATTAATGTGCCTGGGGAATCCGCTTTGCAAATACATGCATTCGGGGGTATTTTTTTGGTGTTGAGTACTTTTGTACTCGCTTGTCATTGTGCAGACCGGAATATGTTTCCCTAAAACGTATTTTTAAACTGAGAAGCCTGGGAAAATCGTCATTTCAGATACCAGAGGTGAATGAACTTTCGCGGTTCGAGAACTGCATAAACATGAGATGTGCAATAACTTCAGAGGGAAATGTAAAATACAATGATCGTTTGACAATTCTTCCGTTCACATATTTTGATAGTCCTAGGCAACATATCAATCGAAAAAGGACGTTCGTCAAATTTATTTGTAACGGAGAACATAATCTATTTTAAAATAATATTCGAAGTGGTAAACAAGTGGATGGCATAATATAATTTCGTAGTTCTACGTCAAAAATATGCGGTCGTGTCCTAGATACAACCCCTTACAATTTCCCTAATTTTTCAAAAAAAAATAGTTGGCAACCCTGGTTATGAATATTGCTTTACGTGATGATTGTGTTAATCTTTGTCATATGAATGCACAAAGTCTGTTTGCCCGTCAATTAAGTAAATTTGATGAATTTAAAAATTGTTTCATGAGCAGCAAAGTTGACATAGTATGTGTGACGGAAACATGGTTAAATGAAAACGTAAGTGATACAACAATTGCCGTTGATGATTATAACATCATAAGGAATGATCGCAAGACTGGTCGAGGTGATGGAATTTGCATTTATCACAAATTTAATATTGATTGCAGGGTTATTGCTGCTTCCAATCCTTTGACGTAACTGGGGGATGGTGATCGTACTGAATATTTGGTTCATTGAGATTCGAGTGAATCACAGAAAACATTTGCTCAGTGTGATTTATTCCCCTTCTGAATTTTATTGTTCCAACCTCCTTGATCAAAAGCTCTCCGAACTGTCACTATCTTATGAGAATATAATTTTGACAGGGGATTTGAAAAAAGTTTTCGCTAAAACAACTCGGTTCAGCGAGGTTCTAGAGAGTTTTGGGTTGTTTTGTGTAAATAATGAACCTACTCACTTCTATCCTGGTGGAAGCTCTTTGATTGATCTTCTAATTCAGGTTTTTCTCTTCACGATATGATTTTTTCATCTTTTAACATAATTCGTTGCAATGATGATAAACCGATTTTTTTTCGGGATTATAATCGATTTAATTTTTCTGAGTTGCAAAACATATTAAACTTGGATTGGTCATTATTGTATAGTATAACTGATTCTGATTTGAAATTTATGAAAATTGTGTTCCATTAAGAGCTCATAGTCCCAAAGCAAATGCACCTTGGTTCAACAATAACATTTTGAATGCTATGATAGCTAGAGATGTTGTATATCGCCAATGGAAAAGTAGAAATTATCAGGACCATTTTCAGTTTAACTTCGCAATAAAGTAACTCTATTAGTTAACCAAGCCAAATCTAACTATATGACGTCCAATTTAGCGTCTGCGACTTCAAGCAAAGAACTTTGGAAAAAAACTCAAATGACTTAATGTTATTGTGAGTCCGTGTAACAAAGGAAAGCATAACAATACTTGTGATGAGATAAATTCTTTTTTTGGTGAAAACTTCACACATGATCCGGAACTTCCTTCAATGCCATCTCCCAACATTGATGGTTTTTCTTTTGCTTCGTGTTACGAGTTAAAAATCTGGAATGCCATATTTTCAGTTAGCTCTAATGCTATCGGTATGGATGGCATTCCTTTGAGGTTCGTTAAAATCATTTTGTCATTCGTAATTACGCCCATAACGTATCTCTCAATTTATTTATAACGACTGCCCAATTTCCTCGCACCTGGAAGGCTACAAAGATAATTCCAATTCGTAAGAAACCTGCGTTTACTTGTTCGAACAATCTTCGTCCAATCAGTATTCTATGTTCGCTGTCCAAGGTTTTTGAGAAAATTTTGAAATTTCAAATTCAAAACTTTATTCAACGATATAATCTGCTCAGTCCTAATCAGTCTGGTTTCAGATCCGGTCACAGTACTACTTCGGCGTTGCTTAAGGTTCATGAGGACATACATCAATTTATTGACAAAAAGGGGTAGCATTTTTGCTTTTAATAGACTTTTCTAAAGCATTTGATAGAGTTTCTCACGTCAAATTATTGCGTAAACTATCCTGTCAGTTTAACATTAGTCGTAAAGCTGTTTTTCTTATCAGTTCCTATCTGCACTCTAGCACTCAGATAGTGGAAATTGATGAAAAATTATCCAGCCCAATTAATATTTTATCTGGAGTACCCCAAGGATCTGTTTTAGGTCCACTTCTCCTTTCATTACTTATGAACGATTTACTATCAGTTTTGAAATTTTGTGTCATCCACATGTCTGCAGATGATGTACAACTTTATATTTGTTAAACTGATGCTAATTTAGAAGACTTGGCTCAGTTAATCAACACTGACCTGAAGAGTGTTTGGAAATGGTCCTCGGATAATCTGCTTCCTATTAATTCATCAAAAACTATAGCAATGTTTATTGCTAGACGTCACACGCGCACAAATTTACCAGACATAATCAGCAATAATGAAAAAATTGAATGTGTTGATAAAGCTTCCAATCTTGGTGTAATTTTCCAATCCAACCTTGAATTGAATGTGCAAGTAAATTCACAATGCGGGAAAACATATGCAGGCCTACGACATCTTAGACTCACAGCGAGTATGCTATCCGTTTCAACCAAAATTAGGTTATTTGAAACCCTTCTTTTACCTCGTTGATTGATATTATTTAAGCGTTTGAGTCATTTATTGTTCATTACATATTACAACCTGGCATTACTTGAGGAAACAGCATCTACTTTCAACTTAAAATGTAGTTCTATCTTATTTGCATTGTTCTTTTTGCACTATGCAATGGTTAATTAAACAATTGACGGAAAAATGTAGTTCGTTCATTTTATAGGTTTAATTATTTTTGCCTTCGATAACAGTACCTTTTATATAGTGTTAATTATCATAAAAAAAATAACACTCCTGCTCGTTGGATCTTTTTTTGACATTTCAATTGGATCTTTTTTGACAGTCGTTTTGATTCAGTCTGCACTTCCTATATACGAACCAATTTGACCACCCTGAGTGATAGCACACTGTAGTTCTCTGCCTACGAGGCAAGATTATGCAAGCATGATATTATGCACCGGCTTGGTTACCCTGGAACCATTACAAAATCTCGTTCGAAGTTTCGCCAGCCGTAGCTTACAAGCTGTGAATACATTATAGCACGAATTCATTCTCAAATGACACAACCGTTGCTACCCATCCTACCGGTGAGAGAAGAGGGAATGTACATGAGCGGAACTAGCTGTGAGCGTCCTTTTCGCCAGCTCGGAAAGTTGGAAACTTCACAGCATAATGTAGTCCTTCCTCTGCACGAAGCTCCGTGGGATGGTGATTGAAACCTACCACTACTCGATGGAAAAAGTGAAAAGGAGAAATGGTGGGTTCGAAGTGTGTGTTTTTTTTTTTGAATAGTAGCAGCAACAAACCGAAAACGCAAAATCTTTACAGGATAAAACTTTCCTCAGCACTCTTACAGCATCGGAACGATCAACTCGCCCAACTGTGAGGGACGCTGGCGGCGGATTGTACCTTTCTGTATTTGTTCAGTCGACATTTTGTCTTCCGAAGGTTTCCTCGCTATGCGACCCATCCTTACCTTTCGATGGGATACTTTCCAAGACGCACATAACATTGGCGTAAATCTTTGAACCAATATGTATGCGTGTTTGCATGGTGTTCAAATATCATAGATGAGTTCCATCGTGTCAAAATTATGACCTAGCGTCCGGAAAGTGGTTCTGATTTCCGTTGTTTGTTGACTTTCGTTGATAACCCTTCCAGGCGGATTACTCGCGTTTTGTGCTTTGCGTAAACATTTTTCATGTCGTTAAAACATGATTAGACCCAGAGACCTGTTTATCTTGTCAATATAGGAGCTGCGAGTGAGATCATGTCAGCAGTATCGGATTTTGGCATGAAGCAAATAGTAGCCCTCCTCGGAATTGTCTGATAAACAATAAATCTACTTCAATAATTACTTGTGTATGTTTGGATAACATATAAAATGTGTTTCTTTGTGAGTAATTCGAATAGCGAATTGCTTTCGAAATGTTCTATTATCCAATGTCTTCCACGAAGAATATTACCACTGTATTTTACTCAGAAAAACAGCACAACATGTCATTTCGACACTTATGACAACGGACAATACGTCGAGATTGATTCAGAAGCATCAAGTATGATTTGTTTTAATTAGTTTTCGGAAAAGTCCGTGCCACCACTGATGATGACCGAATCAAAACACAGATTCAATACATACATCTGAAATCACCATCCGAATCTTGCTTCACAAACGCTACCCCCAGGGCTCGGCAAAGTCATATTCAACTGAAGATAGTCAGCGAACTATGAAGAAAGTTGCCTTCGTATTCAATTGGAAATGAGTTTTCCAGCTTCTTTCAGCAGTTTCTCTGTCAAAATGACTCAACAATCATTCGGGCGTTTAGTTGCTATCTCACTCAACGACTCTACCATCGCATTTCATTCTTCCCCGTCAAATGGGCCTAAATGCATATTGAAGAGACTCCCCCAAAATGAATTCGTTTCTCTCTCTCTCATGTATCACGTATGGATGTATCGATGTTAAAGTTCAACGTGGTTTATTTATTTATTTGCAACGTCTCGAATGTTAAAGAACCATTCCACATACTGAACTTAAACTGATAAAACCTTAAGCCTATTTTTAAAAATATTTTTAGACATCAAATTCGAACACTGCACAAACACTATTGAACAAACGAAAACAAACATAAACCGATAAACTCTAAACAATAACTCTTATAAAGTCTAATAAACAATTACTCACGCTCACGAAGTTAACGGGAAGGCGCATAAAACGAAACACTGGACAACAATGATGGAAAATGTTTCCCGAAATCAAATAGAAAACAAAAAGCCGTTGTAGATTTAAACGTCTTTCGTAATCGGGCATGTTCGTTGGGTCAGACCACGGTAGTGAGCGGAGGGCGTAACGAATGAAGCTGCGTTGAACTCTTTCCATTCGGAGTGTTTGGGTAGCGTGAAATGGAGCTCACACACACACACGGCATACTCCAGGATACTACGGACCAATGAGCAGTATAGTGTCTTCATAGCGTAAATATCCTGGAAGTTGCTGGTGCTACGTCGAACAAACGCTGAGAATGCTTTGGCGGTAGTTACGTTGATGTGTTCGTTGAATCGCAGCTTGTTGTCGATGATCACACCGAGATCGCGGATGGAAACAACACACTCCAGGGGTACGAGCCCGATTTGATATACGAATTCGATTCGAGATTATCGGTGAGAGAATGCGATCGACTTACATTTTTTACATTCAGTTCCATACCGTTCTCAAGGCACCTTTTTTGCAGTTTGTTAATATCCGCCTGAAGTGCACAGCACATCGGAAAATCTTCAGGTAGTCGACGTAAAGCAGTTTTCGTGCCTTCAACCGAAATCACAGATGGTTCACGAACAGCACGAAAATGAGTGGCCCCAACACGCTGCCATGTGGCACACCAGATGTGATGGAGAATGTACGAGAATACGATCCACTGACCGTTTTTTCACAAAATTGAATTCGGAAAGAAAGTGAACTAAAATGTTGTTTAGAATTCCTCCCATACTGCTCGCTATTTAGCACGCTATTTACTAATACTAACGCGAGGACCTTTATAGCATACCTAATAACTGTCTAAGTTCATTGGTTTGAGTCCACGGTGGGTAGAGAATGAACCGTCCATTAATGGTGTAACTACTTTTTTGCATCAGAAATCAAGTTTTCGTTTCAATTTATACGTAAAAATAAAATTGTGTTCGCAGGTAACAAGATTATTGTCAGGGGGAACAGAAATGTGGATTGAAGTCAGGTTGAATGAAGAGGCAGATTTGTGTTTATTAGTCACGTCAATTATTGACTAGACTAGTTCATCAGTCATCCTCGCTCTCAACGCTCGACAATTCATTTTCTAGTCAATTCACATTATGTTGACGGCGAATGCCGAAGTAGTCCTAGTCGAAGCGAAGCTTCTGAGAGGAGAGTCGATTTCATTTTTCATATTTGAAGATTTCGAGCCCTGACTACTCCATTCGCCGTACTTAGCAACTATTGCACCTTTGAATTATTACTTACAAATTATCTTAAGGGCAAGAACATCGGCTCTTTGAACATCATAAGAAGCGCCTTGATCAGTTTTTTTACGAGGAACGAACAAGATTTAGAAAGATTTTTTTTTGGGAATTTTTAAGGCAGTATTCTAGTCCAGAAATTTCAAAAAAACCAAAAACTTTTTCTGACCAAAATCATATTTCTGTAGTTTAGACATTTAAGAATATACCCTAGAAAGGACTTATCGAAAATCATATTATTTACCCAGTTAGAGCCATTTTGGTGATGCGGTATTTAACCTGGTACGGCCATAACAAAGGACTTCAAACGCGTTTTTTCTCGAAACTAGTCTTTCAAACTGGCGTACACGATATCCCAAGTTCTACTGAACCGTTTTATGTCGAATTCATATGGATACAATATGCAGACATCTCTCTATCGCATGAAAAGATATTTTTTAAATTTTACTATTTTTAAAAATCTGGAAACGTAAGAAAAAACCTTTTGTCAAAAACGATGTTTTTGACTTGTCCGAGGTTCATGCGATAGCGGGATCTTTACTGATTCAGAATCTGTTCGATTTTTCTGTTTCAGATAACCAGAAGGGCTGGAATCATGTACGCCATGGCACAACTTTTTTTTAACTCTCTCACTTCATCAGCTTCAAACTATTCTAGTTATGAATATTTTTTGACGTAGAACTACGTCTTTCAGGAAGAGTGCCAAATCAGAATACAGGTCACGTTTTTATGAAATAAAGTTAACGTTAATAACTATTTTCATTGTGAACGAATTCTCATGATTTGCATACCAATCGAAGCGGAAATTCTCTAAGATTTGTTTGTTATGCTATATATTACAATTCGCTAATCTCTAAACGGTTTAAATTCATTAAAACTGTAGGAATTTCCTTTTTTCCCATACATTTGTTCTTCCGATTTGTGTGCTACCATATCCGTATTTCGAATGCTCATAACTCGAACATTTCTCAACAGATCAGAAAGATGTTTGCACCAATTGATAGGAAATATTTCTACGTGTCTATCAATAATAAATATTATTTTTTCATGAGATGAACAATTGAATAACTGTAAAATGTCAAGCGTTATTTAAACACCCTAACTGCCAAGTTTTGATTGGCCCGTTTTACGGTTTCCCCAACACAGACTTCAAAATCGATTTACTTGTGGAAATCCGCTCTGCAAATATACATGCAAGTCGGGAGTATTTTTGTTCCCATTTTCGATGCATTCTAAATATTCGAAGTAGTAAAAAAGAATTGCGTAGTTCTACGTCGAATACACGCGGTCGTGTTCTAGATACAATCCCTTACCATTTTCTCCGTTCAATTTTTGTTTTATTGTTAAAAGGTAGATGAACAAATAATGGTGTAATGCATAGTAAAAATATTATTTGTTTTATTTATACGGAGCTCGAAAAAACGTCCGAAATTCGTGTCTCTACTCTAGAGTATCCCCTTAAGCTGCATCAAAGATAACGGAAAATTTTGAAACATACCGTTGCATATATAATTTCATAAATGTATGTTTTTCTATAAAATTTTCCCAAGTTTCCTAATTTATTTTCCCAAAAATTACCATGAACTTTCCGGGCAGTCCATTTATGTTTAATAAAAGAAGCCTAATTCAGAAGTGAAATTCAAATGCTGGCAGAAAGAAGGACAAGAATGACTAACGATAGACAAAACATTCAGTGAGGTGTTTCATAAATATTGAATAGAGATAACAAATAGATTTCAGAACAGCATTCAACTCCTATTTAATTTCACAACACAGTGACTGTGACACAGTGACTGACACAGTACATGTGAAATCCGATTCATTCAGATAAATATCTAAAAACTAATATCGTCCCCCGGCCAGCCGTTATATTCCTCGAGAATCCCTCGCAACAATACTTACTGTTGACCTATTGATCGGAAATTTGGAAGTCACCTTTAATTCTACTGTCATTTTAAAACTGCGTATTCCATGATCTTGGAAAAATCAATTTGACCGTCGTTAAAAAATGGCTGAATGACTTGACTTGGAGAACACGAAACATAATAAACAACATAAATTCAAAAAGGTCGCCGCCACTAAATGGTCGACTATGTATTTTTCGCAATCCCCTCAATATCGGTATCAAATGAAATGATTTGACTAATAGAATACAGTACATCATCAAAATATTCCGAACAAAGTTAGGTAAGACATAAAAATTCAAAAAAAGGAAATTTGGATTTGTGGCGGCGACCTTCTCGAACTAATGTTGTTCATAATCTAGTGTATTCTCCAAGTCAAGCCATTCAGCCATTTTTCTGCGGCGGCCAAATTGAATTTTTCAAGATCATGGAAAACGCAGTTTTATAACGACAGTAGAATTAAAGGTATGTTCCAAATTTCAAATCAATCAGTGATCGGGAACGGGGTCAAGTTTCAATTAATGTGGGACAACTCTACAAACACTCAAACATACATACAAACAGGGCAAGCTGAATGAAACCATTAAAATGTAATTGTTTATTTAGGAACTGCGGCCATCTTGGATTTGGATTTTTCATGATCTACTGTGTTCTACCAGTCGAGCACTTTCATTTGATTCCCATATTGATGAGGCTTTAAATAAAAATATGGCGCAACTTTGTGGTGGCGGCCATTTTGGATTTTCATTTTTCATAAATAACTGTGTTCTACTAGTCAATCCCTTTTATTTGATATCCATATTGATCGGGTTCTGAGAAAATTTTAAATCCGCCATTTTGTAGTGGCCGTCATCCTGGATTTACGTTGTTCATAAATAACCGTGTTCTGCTACCCAAGCCCTTTCATTTAATACCCATATTGATGATTCAATAAGGAATTATTATACAAATTATTCCAAATTTCCGAAGAAAAATCATAAATAAAATTCTCCGGATAATCCAGTCTAGAATTCTGGATAATCGAGTTCTAGACTTTTGTATTCTGTAATCGGTTCAATTCAAATCCAAATATTTGAAAGATTTTGTACAGATGAAATTCGATTGAAATTTGTAAATTTGGTTCAAGTACTTTTTTGTCACTTTTCAATCATCAACAGTGATAAACAATGTCAAACATCGAACATGGAAAAAAATTAACTGGGATATTTAATGTATGTCACCATATGGTTTGAGAAACGGGTCGCAAGAAAATTTAACACTCCTATACTCGCGCGAAAAATCGTAATTCGTGTACTCTGGACAGTGCGCGTCTCTGTGATATTGCTATTGTGTTTTTTAGGCGTTATTGGTATTCAAAGAAAAATATTTAATTGAGTGAAAAACCCCAGAAAATATTTTTTCTTCAAGCCACCTCATTGATGTTCGGTCTGTCAGACCTATACGCGAGTATAGGAAGGTTAAGCAAACCAAATCTAAATATATATCTTTTGTCATAAATATATTTGATCAGAACCATCAGTACACGTTGATTAAATTTTATCTGTCAAAAAATGTCAAATATTTGACTTCGATCAAACGGTTTATGAGCACCTTTTCTGGTAATACTGATTCGATCGGATTCTAGAATAAGAATGATTGTTAGCAATAATTAGAACTACTTATTGTTTTATACTGACCAAAAAGTCAAGATCCGTTAGGTTCCCACAATAAACGGAGCATTCAATGTAAATACATCGAGCGTGGGTTGAAATACTGCCATGAGCACTCATTTATCAGTCGAACGTGGGGTGAAAATAAGTCACAGGCGTAAAAACCTCTACAGTATAAACTGATAGCCGTAATGAAAAAGGTATTAATTAACAGTGTAGCACTTGACAGCACTGATACGTGTGAAGTCGATCTACCAAACAAAGAGTGCGACAAAACGCACAACAAATCGTGGATCGAAAGTGGACATGGGTGTGTGTGTGTGTATGTGTGTGTGTGTGGGTGTGTGTGGTTGTGTATGCTAATCTCGCGGAGCGACTTAATTCATGCTGCCGCACGCAAGAATCGCAGTAGGCAGCGAAGGGCAATCGAACAAAACAACCGTCGCAATGTAATTTGGTTTCATTTAAATAAATATTCGTCTATCGGAATCAATTCGGTCATTAAATATTTACAGGCCTTAAATCAGACAGAACTCGCTTACCATATTGTGCGCATATGTGTCCCGATCGAATGAATATTTTTCGGGACCAAAAATGGCCTCTTCTGGCTGCCCGTTTGATTTTTGCTAATACTCGCATTCTACGTGAGCTTAGCATAGTTGATCGGACGCGTGAATGAGGGAACGTTTTGATGGGGTGGCTGTAATTGGATTCTGATTCGCAAACACAAATTCGCTTGATTGATCTCTTCTGAGACTCCATGACTTTTTGTTATGTTCCTCATAGGTTGTATATTTGAACTGTTAAAATGTGTGTTCGATTCCAAATCTAAACTAATGTGATACCATAGGACATAGGATGTGGTGGGACAGTTTATAACAGATTAACATTAGGCTTACAGTAGAACCTTAAACCGATTCTCATATTTTTGTCATCAAATTCGATAAATTCAGATGCTTTCAATCCTGTAATTTTTGTTGTATTGTACTATTAAAGGGGAAAGAACTTTCAAATTCAAAGCCTTTGTTGAATTGCTAGTAACCCCAAATCATCTTCAAACATGTAACGTTCATTGTTTAGTTGTTAAATTATATTGTTAAGAGTTATTTAAACTATTACCAATACCTTCAAACATACACGTTTTCTTGGTGAAGGGGGGGGGGCGTTAAGTCTAACCACCGTAGAAACATTTATTGCATTCTAAAACCTCAATATGCCTAATTTTGTTTCATTTCTTGAATAATTTTCGAATAATGCAGAGATTTGTGTTTTCCTTAACAATTCCATAACAATAGAATTGAATGAAAATTTGTTTACTTCTCAGTGAATTTAACACTTTCATACTGCTTGTTGTGCAGATATGCTTCCCGTACAATCTATTGGAAGTGAAATTATACGTTAAAGGTGGAGAAATCATGTTCATTTTAAGATAAGATTCTCTGTAACGGAGTGTTAAATTCACAGTGAGTTTAGTGGCAAAGTTTCTTTTTGTATTATATAATCCAAGATTATTTTATTCAAATGAGAGCTCCAGTGAGTCAATACAACCTTGGAATCCCTGAAAGAATGTTTAGAAAGAATTCAAAGCTCAATTTGAACAGGTCCCGCCGGATTGATGGCCGAAGTCCTCTCCAATCCATTTGTGGTTTTCATAACACAGTCATTCACTCTCAGCTTATCGTCATCCAAATCTTTCCGACCAGCTTTGAATTTTGGATATTACACAACAATTTGTATTTTGTATAAACTATCATTGCCACAAACTTTTTTCAGTTATAAGAACGTTTTGGTGGTTGAAATCATTACATTTTCGACCGTTGTACAAAGGGAACGGAGCTCATTGCGTTTTATTTTAGCTTCCATTGAACATTATGTCATGTAACTAACGGATGGCATCAACGATGCGTCTGTAGAAAACGATTGTGCTTTATTTTGGAGCAGAGATTTTAAATCGCGAAAGGTATGTTGCTCTGTTTCCAGCTCTCATGTCGAAAAGAACTACAATGATGGGCACAAAGAATCCACCCCCCTTTGGAAATCAAAGTGTTCCAATATAAAAAGTTTTTCAAACTTTTTGGTATTCCAGTCAATACTACGTAAAAGAAGATAATTAGTAGACCATTTTGCCACTTCAATATTGTTGATTTATTTTTAAGAAAAACAAAAAATGGCTTTTGTTCCTAAATGGGCACTTTTAGGGTATATGATAAAAAAGTTCACTTGTGTGAATTTGTTTCACCGTTTTTTTTTTATCGATGGACCCCTCGGTTTTGACAGCTGGTTGTCAAAACCGAGGGGTCCATCTAATACAAACATAATTTTCGTAGCTGTTTGTCAACTTTTGGTGCGTAGTGACGTGTTTTTGACGCTTAAGAAGCTTCCGGAAAATGGGTGGAAAGCAAATCTCATCACAGGTCCGAAATTTGATTGTGCGTAACTTCCAGCGTAAGGAGTCCTAACGAAACATTGCTGGGAAGTATGGGTAAACCTAGTTTGGCGAAAGAGCAACGAGAGCCTCCAGGACCGGCATCTACAACCGACTATGAAGCACGGTGTTGGAAGCATCATGGTATGGGTATGGGGATGGTGTCCATGGAGAGGACTTCGGAATCACTGTACCAATTCAACTACAGTTACACAATCTCGATTATCCGCAAGCGGATTATTCTCCAAAGCGAGTTCCATAGCCTTCCCGAAATTTATCAGTGAGTGGTAGGTTCTTTTGTTTTGGTCAAAAATTTAATCACTGTTGTACACGACCTTACAAATGGGTTATTATATATCGAAATAATTCGAAATAATTCGATTTTGAAACATCGTTTTTTCGTGTTTGGACCCCATTTTTAGTTCCGCGATTTTTGTTATCCGCGGTAACCATGCTACTCAATTCCGTTGATAATCGAGGTTCTACTGTCTATCCGCTCTCTTGGCAATGAATTGGGTGTTTCCGTCGATCATCACTACTAGTAATATGCTGAACTATGCGGAACAGTGTCGAATGGTTTCGCGAAATCAACATATACTGCCTCAACTTGTCGTCTCTCTTCTATTTCGCACGACAAGGCAGTAACGTGATTCGCAGTAATGAGATTCGCAAGTTCCAGAGTTCACGGGTCCACTACGATTTACCGGACATTGAGCTGAATGAACGATTTCAGCGAGGCACATTGTCATTGGGCACTGCATAGAGCTTTTCATAGAATGCTGAAAGAAGTTGATCCTGTTTGCAGTGGGGTGTCCCAATCAACAGCCACCAGAGCCATTTTCAGCTGTGCGAAATTGCATAGGTGAAAATCGAAGGAAGAATTGTTGTCTATCTCCTTGTGCGCAATTAGATCTAGATCGTCGCTGTCCACGTCGAGTAGCAGAACGAACGCTTCATGGTGATTGTCCACTGGCAATAGAGGCGAGTTGTGTTCGGTTATGTCTAATTGGTCTGGTAGGCCACCTAAAGCCAAATCGAGAAGCCTGCAGTACGCATTTATATATCGGTTGGCCTGTTGCAGTCCAATTGCAAACATTGTTTCGATGAGCACATTTTCCTGCTCAGAAGTGACCTTTGTGGGTAAAAAACCATTAACATCCTCGTCCAATTCCTAACGCAAGCATGGTAAGTTATAGTCGCCTAAGGATACAACGATATCAACTGCGGTAGCATAGTTCGCCACGACCTGCACCGCGTTAGCATGTGCGTAATAGAGGTCGCTATTCGAATTGAGTGGAAGACAGATGGCCACGAGGTACAGACAACTACGATGCAGTCGTAAGCAAATTGCAACTTGCTCGAGATGATCACAATTCGTTAATGGGATAGCCTCGCAGTTGAGTTGCGCGAATTGATAGATCTTACTTGGCACGAAATGCTCTTTACATGAGGGTACTTGCCTGCTGTGACTGGATGGAAGACCCCTTCTCCATCATCGTACACACTGGACCCGGATGCCTGCAGGTGGCTGGCGGGAAGGGCTCGACTGTGACGTGGGGATTAGGGGTTTCCATGCTAGCAGGCATGCATCCCGGAGGAATTAGTGCTGCTGTAGACAGTACAGAGAGCGATGTGAAGTTCGTTGCACCAAGATTTCCTCGTATCGAATGACTCTAAATAATCGAATAGTCTAAAATATTTTATTTAAAGTAGTGACCATCGGAAGCTGTACATTTTTCCCATATTTCATGAATGCTTTTCCTCAAAAATTCTTTGTTTTTAATTAAACCAGTCATCTAGCTATTTTCGCACATTTTCATAACAATTGGAACGCCGCTCAGCTTACGTTTGCAGCGTTATCCCATCGATGAAGACAAATCGCAATAGGAAGGAACCAAGTCTGATGAATAAGCCACATGCGGTATTTTGTTCCTAAAGTAGAAGCTTAAACGTTTTTTTGGCCGGTCTTGCTCAGTGTGACGGTGTGACATTGTCATCAAGAAAAATCACTTTGTGTTGCTTTTCAGTTTCACCGGTTGTCGATGTCTTCAAACGCTTTCGGTCGTTTCTCGTTCCTCACATCAATGTCCCCATTTTTAAGCTTTTAGAACCATACGTGATATCGCGAGAGTATGCTCGCCGTAAGCTTCCTTCGACATTCAACTCATCCGGAGTACCACAGGCGAGCAATTTAGGGCCACTGCTATTCGTATTATACATAAACGAAATCGACATAATCCTTCCACCTGGATGCCGGACATTTTATGCAGACGACGTTAAGATATATATGATTATTAGGAACCTGCACGATTGTTTGGAACTTCAAAGAATGGTAGATCGTTTTGAAATGTGGTGCACTCACAATTTCATGACAGTCAGCATCTCAAAATGTAGCATAATTTCCTTCCATCGAAAGACCAAACCAATTGTATTTGACTACTCCATCGCAGGACAACCTCTGTCAAGAGTAGCTCAAGTACGAGACTTGGGCGTTATACTGGATAGTGGCCTGACATTTCGAATACACTATAGTGACGTTATCTCTAGAGCAAATAGGCAACTTGGGTTCATTTTCAAAATCTCAACAGAGTTCCGGGATACATTATGCCTACGATCTCTATATTGTTCATTGGTGAGATCTATTTTGGAAGCAAGTGTGGTTGCTTGGTGTCCATACCACGCTAATTGGATTGCCAGGATAGAAGCCGTGCAGCGGAAATTCGTTCGATACGCTCTCCGCTCTCTTTCGTGGATAGATCCGCTTAACTTGCCGCCGTACGAGGATCGGTGCCAGCTTCTCGGTCTTCACACCCTTGAAAAAAGACGATCTGTAGCTCAAGCAGTTTTTATGGCGAAAGTGCTGAATGGAGAAATTGATGCCCCGAATATCCTCGCCGAAATCAATTTCTATGTACCAGAGAGGAGACTGCGACAGCGAAATTTCTTACAGCTTGGTACACGAAATGTAGAATATGCACAACATGAACCAATTCGATATATGTGCAGTATTTTTAATGACAATTTTGAGCTATTTGATTTTTACTTGACTACTAAGACGTTTCAACAACGACTATATTCAAGACGATAACTGTTTGTAAATATTATTTATTGTGTGAAATTTTGTTCGTAGAGTATAAGAATTGAAATGTTCAATAAGACAAAAAAAAGTCAGTTGAAGAAATATTAAAAAATAAATTTAAAAAAATAAATAAAAATAAATAAACATTCCTTCAAAATCAATGATGTCCACAGATCTCAGTTCCGAGGAACAAAATTCACAATTTTTTACTCCAAAAAAATGTTTGTAGCTGCATGATATAAATGTCAAAAATAAAAAAAAATACGATTAGTATATACAGTCAACTCTCTCTTACTCGATGTTCTGTAACTCGATATTTTTTCTAACTCGATTAATTTCATGGTATCTTTGATTTTACAAGCATTCTTCTTTCCATAACTTGATACCTCCCTAACTCGATACCTCCCTAACTCGATGCCTCCCTTACTCGACGTGTTTTGGTTCATTTTTCCATGGATTTTCACCTCCCTAACTTGATTGATTTTCGTGTACATTTTTTGCGCGTTATTAACTCGGATTTCGATTGCACTTGAAAGTGAAGACGAAGTGTTCGTGTCATCAAGAAATTTCTTTTAAAGTATGGAAAACCACGAAAAACCCTTCAAGCGAACAATTAAATTGCTAACTATTGGGCAACGTTTGAGCATCATCGAGCAAAGTCGAAAAGTATGGACGGAAGGGGTCTGTAGCGGCAAAAGATTTCAGTATTGCACAAAGTACGGTATCAACACTATTCAAGCTAAAGAAAAAATGGAATCGGAATGGAAAATTGAATCTAGACCTAAAGCATATAAGGTTGGTCAAAAAGCTGGAGCGGTCAATGGACTTTCTGTCTTATAAAGCCTGGATGGCCTTAATGCTTTTTGAGAAATGGATCAATGATGATGATGATATTCCGCTGGTAGTAGTCCTATCGAGTTTGAGAATATTCAGGAAGGTTCAGATGATTGTGTCGAAATTACTCCTGAACGTTGAATCAAACCTGAAGAATATGTCCGGAATATTGAAATCAACTGAAAATGTTCCCGTGAAACTATTTGAACCTTTTTTTTTTGACTGAACAGTTCCTGCGCGTGGGGGGTCTTCGTAGCCACTTGGTTACGCGTTCGCTTACTAAGCGATCGGTCGTGAGTTCAAACTCAGGACCCTCAATTGACCATCTTTGTGTTGTTATAGAATAACTACGTCCACGCAAACATCATCAGCGATGGGGATCGATCCACGGTGGAACAAAGATCGATTCATCCATACAACTGCTCTGCTCTGCAAGAAACATCGGGCTGCTGTTCTATAAATAACCCAACAATGATCAATATCAACTGTCTCCGCTGTCCGGTCTACTGAACAATGGAAGAACAGGAAGAATACCCTTACGTCTAAATGGCTACTACTGTGTAATTTACCATAATGTAGTATTTTACTACTACTAACTACTGTGTAATTTACAATTTATAGAAACATAAACATATGTACATGTACACGATTAAAACCCGGCTCTGTTACAGCTAAAATGCTAATGAGCCTAATAAATAAATAAATGGGATAAACTTTTTCAACAACTAAAGACACGAATTACGAATAAGCACGTTTTTTTCAAAGGACGATCAACAACAACAAATTTGCTGGAATTTGTCACATTCACTTTGAGTGCAATGGATAATGGTAATCAAGTTGAAGCTCCATACTCTGACTTTAGTAAGGCTTTCGATCGTGTTGATATATCTTTAAATAATAGGGATAGAATTCAAGCTATTGAAATGGCTAGAATCATATTTGACTGAACGCACGTAAATGGTAAGATTTAATGGGAAATTTCAAAACCAATATTTGTTACATCCGAAGTCAAGGCTCTCATTAGGGGCTTTTTAAACTTTTATAAATGGTGCACTAAGAGTTTATTACAGCTCAATGTAAGGAAATGCATTTTGATGACTTTTACAAGAAGAAGAGCACACTTGAACAATGATGTTAAGCTGGGAAATCAACCCATAAATAGATGTCAACGAGTAAGAGACTTGGCCGTGGTCTTAGATTAGAAGACAGATTTGAATCTGTACAAAAACAATTTTTATTATTCGCACTTCGTAAACTAGACTAGTCTTCATATCATCTCCCTCCATATGAAGCACGCTGTATGCTAATCAATATTAAAAGCCTAAAAGAACGTCGGAACTCTGCCATGATTATATTTATTATTGATATTATATCACAACGAGTGGACTCAGAAGAAATATAAGGAAACCTAAATTTTTACGCACCGATTAGGAACCTGAGAAACCCTAACATTTCTTACATAAATTATCGAAGAACGAATTATGTAACGAACACAGTGAAATAATAACCATGTCAAGGTCAATGCTTAAAGACTATCTGAAAGGAATAAAATATAGTTAAATTTCACTGTAATATTTGGGCAGCATATTTAGTCTACGCTGGTTTGACGAAATAAATAAATAAATGATATTTTTTTAATTTTTTTTTGTTAAAATCCTCTAAATTAAACGGATAAATTATCCAGCCAGCTCTCTTTAGTTTTTTTTTAGTTTTAAATAGTACTAAGAATGTATCGGTCTACAATTCTGATTGACGACAATAAATAAATAAATAAAATTATATAAAGTTTAGGACTCGATTATATACAGTTTGAAAAAAAAAAGGTTTATAATTCAAATTTGAATAATTTCAATAAAAAATTAACCTTTCAACATTAAAGTGACTTAAAGTGATTTTCTATAAGTACATTGCGTTAAGAATCGCCATTTTTGAAGATTTTGATTGAATTTTAATCAGGAATTGTTTATATCGATATTGCAGCGAAATTTAGAGAGTTAGAAGTTGGGCGTCAAAGAACAAACTGTAGAGTGGCTCTTCTCCTTCTTGGATAGCATTAACGTTCCCAGTGGAACTTTTGCCTTCTCAACGTAAGGATTGCTTGCGTTATTTTTATTAGTACGACTTAGTTGAGCCGAATGTGTTATTGAATGTATTCTGGAGTGGCAAGTTGTAGAATATGCGTGACCACAGTGCAAGTCGGAATAAATTCCTTTGACGAAAAATGTCCCGGTCAGAACGGGAATCGAACCCGAACCCCCGACATGATAATTAAATGAATTCTCAATTACATTAAATGAACTTAGAACTGTTTGCTTTTCTTTAGGAAAAACGGCTGGAGTAGATAGTGTTAATGCTAGAGTTATTCAAGATTGCTTTCATGTTATTGACTACATCTTGCTGGACCTTATCAATAAATCTTTACTAACTGGGCATGTACCTCAGGTGTGGAAGGAATCCCTGATAGTCCCTATTCAAAAGGTTGCTGGAACGATTAAAGTCGAAGAGTTTCGTCCCATCAACATGTTGCACACATTAGAGAAAATATTGGAATTAGTTGTTAAAGGCCAGCTGTTGGAATATTTTAATCATAACACTTTGCTAATATCAGAACAATCGGGATATCGGGAAGGTCATTGCTGTGAAACCGCATTGAACTTGGTGTTAGCAAAATGGAAAGATAATTTAGAATGTAAAGAGACCATCATTGCTGTTTTCTTGGATCTAAAACGCGCTTTCGAGACAATTTCTAGGCCCTTGTTGTTGAACACGATTAAGCGCTTTGGAATTACGAGTACTGCATATAAATGGTTTGAAAGTTATTTGTATGACAGAGCTCAACGGACTATTTTTAACGATTTCATTTCCAGCCTCGTAGGGAATAATCTTGGAGTACCTCAGGGAAGTGTATTAGGGCCCATTTTATTTATTATGTACATTAATGACATGACATGTCAATCTTTTTGCAGTATTATTCATTGCAGCTAATGATTTAAATCAGGTCGCGTCACATTTAGATGGAGATTTGCATTCTTTAAGTAGATGGTTGAAGTATAAGCAATTAAAATTGAACATAAGTAAAACGAAATATATGGTAATCTCCCGAAATCGTTCAAATGAAAACGTCTCTATTGTTATTGATGATGAGACTATTGATCGCGTTCGGGAAATTAAATTTCTTGGCGTGATTATTAATGACAAACTCAAGTTCAACACTCACATTGACAATGTCATCGAGAAAATTGCCAAGAAGTATGGAATCTCATGCCGATTGAAAAACGATGTAACTATTTGCAGCAAAATACAGCTATACAAACTAATCATCTCTCCTCAATTAGACTTTTGCTCTTCCATTTTATTTCTGGTCAATGAAACACAAATATCGAGATTACAGCGTTTGCAAAACAAAATAATGCGGTTGATACTAAAATGTAACAGATTCACTTCCTCATCCTTAATGTTGAACGCTCTGCAATGGTTATCCGTGAAGCAAAGGATTGTTTATTTAACTATGGTGTTCATTTTCAAAGTAGTTAAGGGTTTGCTGCCTCGATATTTGTGTGATCGACTTGAAAGGGGAAGTGACTTTCACAGTTATAACACAAGAAACGCGAATGAATTGAGAACACCCAATTTCGTGACATGTGCTTCACAAAATTCGTTGTATTTCAAAGGTATAAATGTGTTCAACTCGATGCCAAGACATATAAAACGTTCAACAACACTTACAGAATTTAAGAGGCACTGTATTTCACACGTGAAAGCTGTGTTTCATTAACAGCCGACCGATATATTTTTAAATTTTATGACGAAGATTGTTACTGACGAAGTTTTATACGAACGGATAATTTAATGTGGGATTTTTTTTGTTTTTAATATTTTCAATTAACCTGACGAAGTTTTTGGCGGACATGACTGAGTATTGGCTTGTCATTTGACATTGCAATGATTTGAACTTATATCTGTAAATAAAATCAGTTCGTTGTTTTTTTGTGAGATAATTTAGTTATTTTTTTCAGCATTGAAATCAGTTAGGGATTTCAATGCTGAAAAAAATAACTAAATTATCTTTTAAATAACTCGTCTTGCTCAAATCTCTGTAGGGGAAGGAGGCGGGACCATCATCATCATCATATAATGTGAGACGCCAACCACTCGGTTAGTTAGAGTGGTTAGTAGTTAGAGAGCTATAATTTAATTGATAGAAACAATCAAGTTTAGTATGATTTTTTGGGATAAAATTAATAATTACATATAAAAAATTACTAACTTTTAAATTTTTCACTTCCAAAATGTGAAATAACATCCACTAGTCCACTCATTTAGATGTTCCACTGCTATATCCTGTACTAAATTTTCTTAAATCAAGGCAACAGAATCGGTTTACGTAGCGTACTTTTCAATGTAGAGCCAGTTTGAGGCAACAGAGTCCGAAACAAAAACAAAGTTCTAAAACTCTGTTGAAATTCGAACATATGCGTAGAACGATTTTTTTCGTGAAATATATTCGTCTATCACCTCCTGAGAGATTCTGGAAAAAAAAATTTTTTTATGTGAGAAAGGTGTTTTCTCACTTTAAGGGGATGAATCAAAAATTCAAATTCATACCATAATTGGGACACTTACCCCAATATATGACAATTTATGACATAAATGACAAAATTATGAGAAAGTGTTCTGTATCTTGATACCTCCCCAACTCGATGGTCCACTTGGATATCGATTGAGGGAGAGTTGACTGTATAACTAATAATGCGTGAATCCCGGTTTCATATTTATACGCCTTGTAATAACTAAATATTGGTGTTAGCCGGCCTTGAGCCAGAATCCTCCTATCAGAATTGTTGGAGTTAGCATGTACTGGGATGCTGCACGTGAAGCAATGCGTAATTAGAAAGAGAAATTGTCGGAGGAATAAGAATTTGAATAATCGAATTATAGTATAAAAAGGTTCTAGACAGTACATTGAGTTAGAGTTGCAAGGACTAAAGTTAAAGGAATTAATATTAAAGTTTATTAAAAATAAACTTGTTAGATTGGAATAAGTTAAGTGCCTACCGGACCATGAACCAATGAATGATCTACCAACCACCCTGATACACTCCAAAAACACACACACACGTCGCAGGGTGGCACACGACAGCAGGCGGAACACACAAAATCTAGACACTGTCGGCTGGCTCTGGCCCATCAATGATATGGGTAAAGGGGAAAGCAAGTGGCATTGTGGAAGAGTGGAAAGGCAACGGCAAAAACAGATGGAACACGGCAAAGTGCGAACAGATGAATGCAGCAATCGCAACAATAACATCAACAACACCAACCGAACGAATCGGTGGGTTTGCGTTTGTGTGTGTGTTTGTATTTACTAAAGAGGCAAAACATGGCACAAAGAGCGCGCAGAAGGAAGTTTTTATCGAGTACTCTCAGGGACAACCGCACAAGTGGTCGGTCGAGGTGTAGTGCGGAATTATCGGGCACTCACCACCAACACTACTTCCGGTTCCAATTGTCACGGTATTGGTGGTTATCTTTGATGAGGGAGTAAGGGGCTCACTCTCATGAGTGTCACGTTTCGGAGATTTCCACTTGAGATATTCCAACTTGATGAAAACAAAACTCACGGAATAAGGCGCGCATCGTACGCCATGTGTGAGTTCGTGAGAATGAGAGGAAGAGGTGAGCGCGCGCGCGCATTTTGTTATCTGTTACATTTTTCGCTTCCATTGTCGAGATCTTGGGAAAATTGTTGCTGTCGTTGGGCGGTGAGCGCATCGCTCTCCGAACACACGATACGTGTATTTTAAATGATATAATAATGTTTGATAATACCTTCTTTAGGTCGAATGAACGGTTTCGGTACTCGCGGCGTTGGAGAGCGGTATTCACATTTCGCTATCGACACGCTCCTCTTCCTAGCGTGTGGGCTGAAATGGACGTGGAAGTGTATGGGAAATTATTCACGACATCTGACACTTGATAAACGAGCGAACGAATATTGGAAGACGGCCGTGAAAGGGTAGTCTTTACTAGAGGGAAGCCTCTGCTGGTTTGAGGTAATCCACATTTCCAGTAGACATAATTGCAAATGATTGAAATCGGTCATCGTTTGCTTTCCGTGTTCGTTAGCTAATGGGATTCGTCATAAATGTGCCTCGAAAACAGGTCCTGCACAACAGAATTCTCAAAATCGCGAGCGAAAAAAACCAAATCCGAAATTGATGACTTGACCTCGATAGAGGTATGTACCTCGTTTCGGAACTTTTCTCCCCAACTCTGGCAGCCAATGCTACAACTGAACTCAAATTCGAACGAAAGAAAAATTATTTCACCAATTTATGGTGTAGCACTTTCCGCTTTGAGAGAGGGACGATAATTCAAAATGCTAGGTGAAAATGCCAGCAAAAAAGAGGGCTGTTGATTTCGCTCAAACCCGTTTATGGCACTCCGCTTGCTGACGATGAAAATGAGTATCTAATTAGTAATAATTTAGATCTATCAACATATTTAGATTTTTTGAAGCGTTTGTTCATAATTAAACGATCTTCTCATGTACCCACCGAAAGATTTGGAATCTGGAATCACTGCTGCAACGACGTGTCGTTGTGGAATTTACGATCGGCTGCTTCATGTCGAGGTATAGAGAGCAAACAGGGTAAACCGAGGGCTCTTGATTGCTGATGTGACGAAAGACACAATTTCAGCTAAACTCATATTCGGGAAACTAGTCCACGATAAGGTGCTTCTCGACACAACCGCATAGTTGACGTAGGATTCCGTTAGGCTATATGTTGCATGCTGATTTTGGATATGTTCGAAAAATTACATCGTTAAACTCTTTAATAATGATTTGGTGGTCCTGAAAAGATCCGTTTGTTTAGTTGTTGGGTATTGTTTGTTCATTCCACCGGTGTTGATGACAGAAGGATGGTGATTAGTCGTTGGATGGTGTGTACCACGATAGAATATGTCGAAGTGGAATTCGATATGGCGACCAGATACACCTCGCACGGCCAAACAACGTGCTCGATGTCGTGATAACCTTGGCCACAAACGCAGAGATTGCTGCTGGCAAGATTGAAACGGGAAAGTAGAGCATCTAACGAACAGTGATTGGACATGAGTCGGGAGAAGGTGCGAATGAAGCCCCGACTCAATTCCAGACTTTTGAACCACGGTTTGAGGCTAACATTAGGGATAATCGAGTAAAACCACCGGCCCAATTCATCTTCATTCCACTTGCGTTGCCAGTTAGCGATGGTATTTTTGCGGATTAAAGAATAAAATTCATTGAAGGCGATTTAACGCTGATAATATTGCCTTCAATTGCACCTACCTTTGCCAACGAGTAAGCCCTCTCGATACCCGGAATGGAGCAATGTGAAGGGACCCAGACAAAGGTAATGACATAACAGCGTCTGGATAAAGACCTCAAAATTTCTCGTATTCTCTCAAGAAAGTATGGCGAGTGCTTTTCCGGCCTCACTGAACGAATAGCTTCGACAGAGCTAAGACTATCCGTTACAATGTAATAGTGTTCAACAGGTCGTGAGACGACGCTGTCCAGCGCCCAGTGAATCGCTGCCAATTCAGCAATATACACTGAGCAAGGATACTGAAGACTGTGTGAGGTGCTAAAAAATTAGTGTTCAACGAATTTTTTAGCACTCACCAAAAATGTAATATATGATAATTGTCATTATCGAACACAATTATTAATTTTTCTCACCACAAAAAAAAAGTTACTTTATTATAGAGAAAACTTATTTGAAATGAAAAAGGTTATTTTCTTTTACAATTTTTACTTTCTGAGAGTGTTTATTCATTCCATTCGCATTTTCGCTTCACGCCCAACGGAACACGATGCTATATGCCTCAATGTGAATTTCAATTGGACTTACAGCACCTAATACGATATGTTGAGCGTATGACAAACACTTCTACGAATAATCCTCCAGTTTCCCAATTTTTCTCGCCGCATGAACATTCCTTGGGCGAAGATGAACACAACAAAACAGAAAGCTTAAATCAGACGAGCCGTTCTCGAGCGGGAGCGCACATTGGTTTTTATTTATGAAAATTCGTTTCATATTTCAAGTAATTTCTAACCCAACCACTACAACATAAAATGTTACACTTACACTTGTGCTTAACGTTTTACGATGCATGAACGGTCATTGATATGAAATTCCGCGAAGCGATCAACACCAAAGTTCCAAATTTATATTTTATTTGCTAGAATAATTCGTATCACCCACCTTACTTGCAATGCAAAAATGCCCCCAACTTGCATGTATTTGCAATGCCGATTTCCCCATCACCTTGGTTTTGAAGTCTGTAGTTTTACAAAATTTATTATTTTATTCATTTTCACTGTACTGAATTATTATGGGGTCCCCAAAATGATTGATCCAATTCATTCCATTCTTCGTTTTAAAGAGGCTTTAAATTTTCCAGTTCATTCGCGTCTGAAATTGATGCAAAACTCTCGTAAATCTATCAGAAAATGACTGAGCAATAATTGTGAGTATAAGAGGAAGCTTGTATCTTCGATTCCGACCAATCAGAACGAGGTATTTCAGTTTGGATAACGGTTGAGATTTTCTAATGGTTCGATAGTTAGTTTCCTGACATGTATTTTTTTATCCAATGCAAAACATTGTTATAGAGTGCCAAAACGATTAACGCAAAAGCTCATCAATCCATTATGAAATAACAGAACAATAAGCGTTTGAAATTGGCCATTTTCTACGATGCGATCGATTTTCGTTTTTCAATTTGTACCCCAATATGTTTCCGAAAAACGTAATCCTACGTCAAAATAATCGTCGGTGAAGCAGATTCTAGTAACAGCGCTCTAGCAATCACGCGCTCGGAAGATGAACATCAAAATTCTAATGATATAACAAGCATTCTTGGTCATGGATAACGTAACGTTGCTAAAGATCGATTCTGGGAAGTTTCCAGGCCGAAAGACTCTTCGAGGAGATGCCCCAAGCCCATTTTAGCTCGTTTTCGTGACGATTTTTCAAGAATAATCCTTTTCTGACAACACATTGGCGGTTAACAAGTAATGGCCGAACTTGTCCGAACACTTCTTCTACTTCAGTTGTATTTAGGAAGCTTTAAACTTTGCAGCTAATTCGCTTCTTCGGCAAACTGATCATGATGATTTTGTTATGCTGCCCGAAGAGAGTTCCGCAGGGACTCTAACGAGTCATAATCCGAAGGTGCAACGTTTACCGGGAATATGATGGATAGAGAAGCACATCCCATCCTAACTTCATATTTTTTTGCTAGGTTGTCATATAGACATGAAGACTGGTATTGTCCTGGTGGAAAACGATGCATTTCCTGATTCCGGACGATTGTCGTGGGACCAAAACTTTGGTATTTAGGTCCTGGAGCTACAATGGAAAGTTCAATGTATCGGAAATTGAGAAGGAACTTGAGCTCCCGATCACCACTAAGTGGATTAAACAAGTACTTCAGCCATCTGGATATTTTAAGCGCACTAAAAAGATCAAGAAACCTAAAGGGTGTGTCACATCAAATTGCATCACGGAAAAAACGCTGTAGAAATTTAATTTTTAGGAATTATATCTTCAGCTTTCGCTTTAAAATCAGATAAGAGTGTATAGATCACGTTGGCCATGCTTCACTGTCAATTTTTCGTAAATTTGGAAAAATGTCGTCG